>NC_088409.1:5459975-5554975 GCF_034236695.1 Oncorhynchus nerka | reverse complement strand
GAGGCTGTGGTGAGGGATCTATGAGGATGTGGTGAGGGATCTATGAGGATGTGGTGAGGGAACTGTGAGGCTGTGGTGAGGGATCTATGAGGATGTGGTGAGGGATCTGTGAGGATGTGGTGAGGGATCTGAGGCTGTGGTGAGGGATCTATGAGGATGTGGTGAGGGATCTATGAGGATGTGGTGAGGGATCTATGAGGATGTGGTGAGGGATCTATGAGGATGTGGTGAGGGATCTATGAGGATGTGGTGAGGGATCTATGAGGATGTGGTGAGGGATCTATGAGGATGTGGTGAGGGATATATGAGGATGTGGTGAGGGATCTATGAGGATGTGGTGAGGGATCTGTGAGGCTGTGGTGAGGGATCTATGAGGATGTGGTGAGGGAACTGTGAGGATGTGGTGAGGGATCTGTGAGGCTGTGGTGAGGGATCTATGAGGATGTGGTGAGGGAACTGTGAGGATGTGGTGAGGGATCTGTGAGGCTGTGGTGAGGGATCTATGAGGATATGGTGAGGGATCTGTGAGGATGTGGTGAGGGATATGAGGCTGGATCAATGGTTTATACCTCCCTCCAATCCTTCATTAGAGAGACAATAAAATGACACCCTATAGTGTACTTTAGATCAGGGCCCTGGCACACTATTCCCTATGAGCCCTGGTACCCTATTCCCTATGAGCCCTGGTACCCTATTCCCTATGAGCCCTGGTACCCTATTCCCTATGAGCCCTGTCTAAAGTAGTGTACTATGAAGGGAATGGGGAGCCATTTGGGAAGGATACATGGAAGCCAGACTAGCAGCTACGGCATCAGGTGTTGAGTCATGTAGTAACTATGTAACTACCTCCCAGTAGTTATGGGTTTGGGTCCAGTGGAGATCAGGGCCCTGGCACCCTATTCCCTATGAGCCCTGGCACCCTATTCCCTATGAGCCCTGTATAAAGTAGTGTACTATAAAGGGAATAGGGAGGTGTTGAGTCATGTGGTAACTATGTAACTACCTCCCAGTAGTTCTGGGTTTGGGTCCAGTGGAGATCAGGGCCCTGGCACCCTATTCCCTATGAGCCCTGGCACCCTATTCCCTATGAGCTCTGGCACTCTATTCCCTATGAGCCCTGGCACCCTATTCCCTATGGGCCCTGGCACCCTATTCCCTATGGGCCCTGGCACCCTATTCCCTATGAGCCCTGGTACCCTATTCCCTATGGGCCCTGGTACCCTATTCCCTATGAGCCCTGGCACCCTATTCCCTATGGGCCCTGGCACCCTATTCCCTATGAGCCCTGGCACCCTATTCCCTATGAGCCCTGTCTAAAGTAGTGTACTATAAAGGGAATAGGGAGGTGTTGAGTCATGTAGTAACTATGTAACTACCTCCCAGTAGTTCTGGGTTTGGGTCCAGTGGAGATCAGGGCCCTGGCACCCTATTCCCTATGAGCTCTGGCACACTATTCCCTAGGAGCCCTGGTACCCTATTCCCTATGAGCCCTGGTACCCTATTCCCTATGGGCCCTGGCACCCTATTCCCTATGAGCCCTGCCACCCTATTCCCTATGAGCTCTGGCACCCTATTCCCTATGAGCCCTGGCACCCTATTCCCTATGAGCCCTGGCACCCTATTCCCTATGAGCCCTGTATAAAGTAGTGTACTATAAAGGGAATAGGGAGGTGTTGAGTCATGTAGTAACTATGTAACTACCTCCCAGTAGTTCTGGGTTTGGGTCCAGTGGAGATCAGGGCCCTGGCACCCTATTCCCTATGAGCCCTGGCACCCTATTCCCTATGAGCTCTGGCACACTATTCCCTATGAGCTCTGGCACACTATTCCCTATGAGCCCTGGTACCCTATTCCCTATGAGCCCTGGTACCCTATTCCCTATGGGCCCTGGCACCCTATTCCCTATGAGCCCTGCCACCCTATTCCCTATGAGCTCTGGCACCCTATTCCCTATGAGCCCTGGCACCCTATTCCCTATGAGCCCTGGCACCCTATTCCCTATGAGCCCTGTATAAAGTAGTGTACTATAAAGGGAATAGGGGGGTGTTGAGTCATGTAGTAAACTATGTAACTACCTCCCAGTAGTTCTGGGTTTGGGTCCAGTGGAGATCAGGGCCCTGGCACCCTATTCCCTATGAGCCCTGGCACCCTATTCCCTATGAGCCCTGGCACCCTATTCCCTATGAGCCCTGTATAAAGTAGTGTACTATAAAGGGAATAGGGAGGTGTTGAGTCATGTAGTAACTATGTAACTACCTCCCAGTAGTTCTGGGTTTGGGTCCAGTGGAGATCAAGGCCCTGGCACCCTATTCCCTATGAGCCCTGGCACCCTATTCCCTATGAGCCCTGGCACCCTATTCCCTATGGGCCCTGGCACCCTATTCCCTATGAGCCCTGGCACCCTATTCCCTATGAGCCCTGGCACCCTATTCCCTATGAGCCCTGGCACCCTATTCCCTATGAGCCCTGTATAAAGTAGTGTACTATAAAGGGAATAGGGAGGTGTTGAGTCATGTAGTAACTATGTAACTACCTCCCAGTAGTTCTGGGTTTGGGTCCAGTGGAGACAAGGGCCATGACAAGCCAGCCCTCGACTGACAGACTGACTGACTGGCTGGCTGATTGGCTGGCTGGCTGGCTGACTGGCTGGCTGGTTGTTGACTGACTGACTGGCTGATTGGCTGGCTGGCTGGCTCTGACTGACTGACTGGCTGCCTGAATGACTGACTGGCTGCCTGACTGGCTGGCTGGCTGACTGGCCTGCTGACTGACTGACTGACTGGCTGGCTGACTGGCTCTGACTGACTGACTGACTGATGAGATGAATGAGGCGTGATGAGAAGTCCCTCTGAATAAACAGCAGACATCATGTCTGACTGACTGACTGGCTGACTGACTGACTGGCTGGCTGACTGGCTGGCTGACTGGCTGGCTGACTGGCTGACTGCCTGGCTCTGATTGACTGGCTGACTGGCTGGCTGACTGACTGACTGACTGACTGACTGACTGGCTGATCAGGAGATGAATGAGGCGTGATGAGAAGTCCCTCTGAATAAACAGCAGACATCATGTCTGACTGGCTGACTGGCTGGCTGACTGGCTGACTGACTGATCAGGAGATGAATGAGGCGTGATGAGAAGTCCCTCTGAATAACCAGCAGACATCATGTCTGACTGACTGACTGGCTGACTGGCTCTGACTGGCTGGCTTGCTCTGACTGGCTGGCTTGCTCTGACTGGCTGGCTGGCTCTGACTGACTGACTGATCAGGAGATGAATGAGGCGTGATGAGAAGTCCCTCTGAATAACCAGCAGACATCATGTCTGACTGACTGATTGGCTGACTGGCTGGCTGGCTCTGACTGGCTGGCTGGCTCTGGCTGGCTGACTGATCAGGAGATGAATGAGGCGTGATGAGAAGTCCCTCTGAATAAACAGCACACATCATGTCTGACTGACTGACTGGCTGACTGGCTGACTGACTGGCTGTCTGACTGTAAAGCTCCATCTGCTGTGTCTTGAGGAACATGTGTTCAGATGGTTCAGGATCTTTTCCCTTCAATTGGTGTTTCATTGTAGTTCAGGATTGTGGAGAGGAAACTGTCAAGTCAGATTCAGAACATGTTCAGCCAGACTAACACAGAGCTTCTATTGACAGATGCTGCCTGAGTGAGAGTGTGTGTCTGTGTCTGTGTGTGAATGTGTGTGTGTGTGTGTGTGTGTGTGTGTGTGTGTGTGTGTGTGTGTGTGTGTGTGTGTGAGCGAGCAAGTGTGTGTGTGTGTGTGAGAGCAAGTGTGTGTGAGTGAGAGCAGGCGAGTGTGTGTGAGAGTCAGTGTGTGTGTGTGTGTGAGAGTGAGTGAGTGAGTGTGTGTGTGTGGCCACAGAAAGTAGAAAGGTGATTCTCACAGTTTACTATCACACATCTACCCCCTCACAGTTTACTATCACACATCTACCCCCTCACAGATATACCCCCTCACAGTTTACTATCACACATCTACCCCCTCACAGATATACCCCCTCACAGTTTACTATCACACATCTACCCCCTCACAGATATACCCCCTCACAGTTTACTATCACACATCTACCCCCTCACAGATATACCCCTCACAGTTTACTATCACACATCTACCCCTCCCCCTCACAGTTTACTATCACACATCTACCCCCTCACAGATATACCCCCTCACAGATATACCCCCTCACAGATATACCCCCTCACAGATATACCCCCTCACAGTTTTCTCACACCTTCTCAACTCTAAGTGGATTCAGCAGTCAACCAGTACAACAACACATTCTACTGTCCTTTTCCAGAAAAAGACAGAAAAATCCCCCGTGACTAATTGGGTACATGTGTATCAGAAGAGTCAGCCATTAGGTATTGTGTTTACACCACAGTCAAGTAAACTAACTGACTGTGTTTGGAATCTCCAGTCGGTCCTTCAGTACCAGCTGTGGGACGGTTCTGTTCAGCTCTACTGACGGCAGGACAGAGACAGAACCACGGATCACTGTTACACGGTGTGGTCAGGACCCAACTGTACCGGGCTGAGAAGAGGAGACGCCGCGCAGGGACGGACGCAGAGGAGGAGGGGGGAGGAGAGGCAGGGGGGGAGACAGAGGAGAAGGGGGGCAGAGGAGGAGGGGGAGGAGAGGCAAAGGAGGGGGGGGAGAGGCAGAGGAGAAGGGGGGGAGAGGCAGAGGAGAAGGGGGGGAGAGGCAGAGGAGAAGGGGGGAGAGGCAGAGGAGGAAAGGGGGAGAGGCAGAGGAGGGGGGGGGGGAGAGGCAGAGGAGGAGGGGGGAGAGGCAGAGGAGGAGAGGAGGAGGGGGAGAGGCAGGAGGAGGGGGGGAGAGGCAGAGGAGGAGGGGGGAGAGGCAGAGGAGAAGGGGGGAGGCAGAGGAGAAGGGGGGGAGAGGCAGAGGAGAAGGGGGGAGAGGCAGAGGAGAAGGGGGAGGCAGAGGAGGAGGGGGAGAGGCAGAGGAGGAGGGGGGAGAGGCAGAGGAGAAGGGGGGAGGCAGAGGAGGAGGGGGAGAGGCAGAGGAGGAGGGGGGAGAGGCAGAGGAGGAGGGGGTGGAGAGGCAGAGGAGGAGGGGGGGGGCAGAGGAGGAGGGGGAGGGAGGAGAGGCAGAGGAGGAGGAGGGGGAGAGGCAGAGGAGAAGGGGGGAGGCAGAGGGAGAAGGGGGGAGGAGAGGGGGAGGAGATGGAGAGGAGGAGGGGTGAGGAGAGGGAGAGGAGGAGGGGGGGAGAGGGAGAGGAGGCTGGGGGAGGAGAGGGAGAGGGGGATGGGGGAGGAGAGGGAGAGGAGGATGGGGGAGGAGAGTGAGAGGAGGAGAGGGGAGGGGGGAGGATGGGGGAGAGGGAGAGGAGGAGGGGGAGGAAAGGGAGAGGAGGATGGGGGAGGAAAGGGAGAGGACGAGGGGGGAGAGGAGGAGGAGTGAGAAGCGTATGTACCTGTAGTGTGAGTCGCTTGACGGCGTCCCAGACGTGAGAGATCAGCTCCTTCATACGTTCCTCTGGAGTGGTCCAGGTCTCTGGAGAGGAAGGCATCACCTTCATAGGAATGGATAGAGGACGGGACTCTGGGGGGGAGGGAAAGACAGAGAGGGGGAGAGAGGGAGAGAGAAGGAGAGAGTGAGTGAGTGAGTGAGTGAGTGAGTGAGTGAGTGAGTGAGTGAGTGAGTGAGAGAGAGAGTGAGAGAGTGAGAGAGAGAGAGAGAGAGAGAGAGAGAAGCACCATTAATATACCATTATTTGGAGACGGGACCAGAGAGAATGGGAGAGAAAACACAACAGAGTCCTAAAAGGAGAGAGAGAGACAGAGAGACATATCTACAGAGCAGAGAGACATATCTACGGAGCAGAGAGACATATCTACGGAGCAGAGAGACATATCTACGGAGCAGAGAGACATATCTACGGAGCAGAGAGACATATCTACGGAACAGAGAGACATATCTACGGAGCAGAGAGACATATCTACAGAGAAGAGAGACATATCTACGGAGCAGAGAGACATATCTACGGAGCAGAGAGACATATCTACGGAGCAGAGAGACATATCTACGGAGCAGAGAGACATATCTTCGGAGCAGAGAGACATATCTACGGAGCAGAGAGACATATCTACGGAGCAGAGAGACATATCTACGGAGCAGAGAGACATATCTGTAGTAGACCTTACTGTGAAATGCTGAATACAACAGGTGTAGTAGACCTTACTGTGAAATGCTGAATACAACAGGTGTAGTAGACCTTACAGTGAAATGCTGAATACAACAGGTGTAGTAGACCTCACAGTGAAATGCTGAATACAACAGGTGTAGTAGACCTTACAGTGAAATGCTGACTACAACAGGTGTAGTAGACCTTACAGTGAAATGCTGAATTACAACAGGTGTAGTAGACCTTACAGTGAAATGCTGAATACAACAGGTGTAGTAGACCTTACAGTGAAATGCTGAATACAACAGGTGTAGTAGACCTTACAGTGAAATGCTGAATACAACAGGTGTAGTAGACCTTACAGTGAAATGCTTTAAGCCATTGTGGCTAGCATTAGCATCAGTTAGCTAGCTACAATAGAGGGCATGGTAAAGCCATTAGTGTGGCTAGCATTAACATCAGCTAGCTAGCTACAATAGAGGGCATGGTAAAGCCATTAGTGTGGCTAGCATTAACATCAGCTAGCTAGCTACAATAGAGGGCATGGTAAAGCCATTAGTGTGGCTAGCATTAACATCAGCTAGCTAGCTACAGTAGAGAGGGCATGGTAAAGCCATTAGTGTGGCTAGCATTAGCATCAGCTAGCTAGCTACAGTAGAGAGGGCATGGTAAGGCCATTAGTGTGGCTAGCATTAGCATCAGCTAGCTAGCTACAGTAGAGAGGGCATGGTAAGGCCATTAGTGTGGCTAGCATTAGCATCAGCTAGCTAGCTACAGTAGAGAGGGCATGGTAAGGCCATTAGTGTGGCTAGCATTAGCATCAGCTAGCTAGCTACAGTAGAGAGGGCATGGTAAGGCCATTAGTGTGGCTAGCATTAGCATCAGCTAGCTAGCTACATTAGAGAGGGCACGGTAAAGCCATCAGTGTGGCTAGCTGGCGTTAGCGTCACAGGTGAGACAGGGACTGTGGGGTCTCTGAAGAGACATTAAGACACATTATTCCATGATTTAAAGGTCTGCCTGCGAAGCTCAGCAACTCGCTATATAACTCTCCTCTGTCCCACAGCTGTCAGGAAACTATGGCGATGATGTCAACCCTCCTGAAATATCTCTCTTTCCTAAGTATCACTAAAACAGCTGAGGGGATTTCCAAGGTGACAGAGTTTTTGTGGTTGCCGTGGCATCCTACCCCATGCTGAGGGTGGAAGGACTGAGCTCACAGTGTGTGTGTGTGTGTGTGTGTGTGTGTGTGTGTGTGTGTTTCCGTGTATATCTATGTAATTATGACAGAGAGTGGCCATACATTGACCAAGATAATCCTGTCTCCTCCCCTCGCCCTACTGTCTCCTCTCCTCGCCCTACTGTCTCCTCCCCTCACCCTACTGTCTCCTCCCCTCGCCCTACTGTCTCTTCTCCTCGCCCTACTGTCTCCTCTCCTCACCCTACTGTCTCCTCTCCTCGCCCTACTGTCTCCTCCCCTCACCCTACTGTCTCCTCCCCTCATCCTACTGTCTCCTCCCCTCACCCTACTGTCTCCTCTCCTCGCCCTACTGTCTCCTCCCCTCACCCTACTGTCTCCTCTCCTCAGCCTACTGTCTCCTCCCCTCACCCTACTGTCTCCTCCCCTCACCCTACTGTCACCTCTCCTCGCCCTAGGGGCCCTGTTGTGATAGTGAGGAGTGGACGTGGGATCTGATCCAAGAGGCCCGACCCAAAACAACACGGTCACCCTGGACATGGGATCTGATCCCAGAGGCCGACCCAAAACAACACGGTCACCCTGGACATTGGATCTGATCCCAGAGACCGACCCAAAACAACACGGTCACCCTGGACATGGGATCTAATCCCAGAGGCCCGACCCAAAACAACACGGTCACCCTGGACGTGGGATCTGATCCCAGAGGCCCGACCCAAAACAACACGGTCACCCTGGATCTGATCCCAGAGGCCCGACCCAAAACAACACGGTCACCCTGGACGTGGGATCTCATCCCAGAGGCCGACCCAAAACAACACGGTCACCCTGGATCTGATCCCAGAGGCCGACCCAAAACAACACGGTCACCCTGGACGTGGGATCTGATCCCAGAGGCCCGACCCAAAACAACACGGTCACCCTGGACGTGGGATCTGATCCCAGAGGCCGACCCAAAAAAACACGGTCACCCTGGACGTGGGATCTGATCCCAGAGGCCGACCCAAAACAACACGGTCACCCTGGACGTGGGATCTGATCCCAGAGGCCAACCCCAAAACAACACGGTCACCCTGGACATTGGATCTGATCCCAGAGGCCGACCCAAAACAACACGGTCACCCTGGACGTAGGATCTCATCCCAGAGGCCGACCCAAAACAACACGGTCACCCTGGACGTGGGATCTGATCCCAGAGGCCGACCCCAAAAAAACACGGTCACCCTGGACATGGGATCTGATCCCAGAGGCCCGACCCAAAACGACACGGTCACCCTGGACGTGGGATCTGATCCCAGAGGCCGACCCCAAACAACACGGTCGGCGCAGGAGAGGCGGACGGAGCGGCCTACTGGTCAGACGGCGAGCACACCATCCACCCCTTTCGAGCATATTACCCGCCAATGTCCAGTCTGTAGATGACAAGGTGGACGAAATTAGGGCACGAGTTGCCTTCCAGAGAGACATCAGAGATTGTAACATTCTCTGTTTCACGGAAACATGGCTCACTCGGGATACGTTGTCAGAGTCGGTACAGCCACCCGGTTTCCTCACGCATCGCGCCGACAGAAACGAACATCTCTCTGGTAAGAAGAAGGGCGGGGGTGTATGCCTCATGATTAATGACTCGTGGTGTAATCACAACAACATACAGGAAACTCAAGTCCTTTTGTTCACCTGACCTAGAGTTCCTTACAATCAAATGCCGACCGTATTACCTCCCAAGAGATGAATGTATGAATATATAATATATAATTCTAGTCACAGCCGTGTATATCCCAAGCAGATATTACTGCACTGTCAGAACTAGAAGCACTGGCATTTCGCTACACTCGCATTAACATCTGCTAACCATGTGTATGTGACCAATACAATTTGATTTGAGGTGATGGTGGTGGGGGTAGTGGGGAGGGGTGGTAAGTGCACGCTGTGGTAGAAGGGATTTGGGGTGCAGTGGTGTGAGGCTGGGCAAGGAGGGGGTGGGGGAGGGGGGGTGCTGATGGTCGGGGGGGGTCAACCATGACAGGCCCCAGCTACTGACTACAGTCCTCTAACCTTAAAGCCAATTCATGCTTGATGGAGGATGTGACGCAATGCCGAGCCTCTGGAGGCTCTCAGAAGCCCCGTAACGCATCGCCGCGCGTCTCTCAAATGGTGTAACAACGAGGAGGGCTCCGTATAGTTCCGCACTGACATGATTGGTCGACTGCAAGGTGAGGGCGGGAGGTCCCTGTATGAAACACAAACTCCACTTCCTTGCCGTCTTCCACAACTGCTCGGCGAACCGCAACAAGTATAACCTGACTCCTGCAGAGGCCGTATCAACGTAAATGCTGCACGGCCAATGCAGACGTCGGGTTGACCATGAAGCACCTTTTTTTACCCCGAAAACATCAACAACCACCGCTCTTCTCTCTCCCTCCGTCTTTCAACATAGGCTGTCAAACGGCACCCTATTCCCTATATAGTGCACTACTTTAGACCAGAGCCCTATTCCCTATATAGTGCACTACTTTAGACCAGAGCCCTATTCCCTATATAGTGCACTACTTTAGACCAGAGCCCTATTCCCTATATAGAGCACTACTTTAGACCAGAGCCCTATTCCCTATATAGTGCACTACTTTAGACCAGGGCCCTATTCCTTATATAGTGCACTACTATAGACCAGAGCCCTATTCCCTATATAATGCACTACTATAGACCAGAGCCCTATTCCCTATATAGTGCACTACTTTAGACCAGAGCCCTATTCCCTATTTAGTGCACTACTTTAGACCAGAGCCCTATTCCCTATTTAGTGGACTACTTTAGACCAGGGCCCTATTCCCTATATAGTGCACTACTTTAGACCAGAGCCCTATTCCCTATATAGTGCACTACTTTAGACCAGGACCATATTCCCTATATAGTGCACTACTTTAGACCAGAGCCCTATTCCCTATATAGTGCACTACTTTAGACCAGAGCCCTATTCCCTATATAGTGCACTACATTAGACCAGGGCCCTATTCCCTATATAGTGCACTACTTTAGACCAGAGCCCTATTCCCTATTTAGTGCACTACGTTTGCCCTGCGTAGGGAATCGGCTGCCATTTGGGATGGAGGCTTAAGACTGCTGGGGACAAACCTGTCCAGTCATCATCAGCGAGGTAAAAGAGCCCCACCCTGGTGGGGGAGGACCAGTTCTGTCCTGTCCTGAAATGTCCCGACCTGTCCTGAAATGTCCCGACCAGTCCTGTCCTGTCCTGTTCTGTCCCGACCAGTCCTGTCCTGTCCCGACCTGTCCTGACCAGTCCTGTCCTGTCCTGACCTGTCCTAACCTGATCTGTCCAGTCCTGTCCTGACCTGTCCTGTCCTGTCCCGTCCTGACCAGTCCTGTCCTGACCAGTCCTGACCTGTCCTGTCCCGTCCTGTCCAGTCCTAACCTGTCCGGTTGGATCATGTTTTCTATGTTGTGGGCACATAAACACACAGCTATAAAATCTGCGATGCAGAGAACGTGGACGAAATCACAGAATCCTTAAAACAGAATCCTTAAAACAGAATCTTTAAAACAGAATCCTTAAAACAGAATCTTTAAAACAGAATCTTTAAAACAGAATCCTTAAAACAGAATCCTTAAAACAGAATCCTTAAAACAGAATCCTTAAAACAGAATCCTTAAAACAGAATCCTTAAAACAGAATTCAAACATGTGTTAAACGTGCACATTTAAACATTAAAAATACAAAAGTGCTCAATATTGTCATAAGACATGAACAAAATGTATCAGTATTGGTATTTTCCTTCATCTTTCTGAACAGGCAACAGCACAGGACAGCCCCTGTCTGCGTGGCCGTTGGTCTTTAATCTTTCTAAAAATACAAAGCCCCTGCTCAATATTGTCATAAGACATGAACAAAATGTATCAGTATTGGTATTTTCCTTCATCTTTCTGAACAGGCAACAGCACAGGACAGCCCCTGTCTGCGTGGCCGTTGGTCTACCTTTATCTATCTTTCTGAACAGGCAATAGCACAGGACAGCCCCTGTCTGCGTGGCCGTTGGTCTACCTTTATCTATCTTTCTGAACAGGCAACAGCACAGGACAGCCCCTGTCTGCGTGGCCGTTGGTCTACCTTTATCTATCTTTCTGAACAGGCAATAGCACAGGACAGCCCCTGTCTGCGTGGCCGTTGGTCTACCTTTATCTATCTTTCTGAACAGGCAATAGCACAGGACAGCCCCTGTCTGCGTGGCCGTTGGTCTACCTTTATCTATCTTTCTGAACAGGCAACAGCACAGGACAGCCCCTGTCTGCGTGGCCGTTGGTCTACGTGTCAGCGACGATGCTAATCATGATAAACGTCTTCTGGTTAAATGTATAAACTATAAACTATAAAGTCGACGATTTATTTTCATTAATTTCTGTATTTAACCTTTAACTAGGCAAGTCAGTTAAGAACAAGGGAATCCAGTGTGGGGTCAGGGTAGGCCCAGAGTAGACTCAGGGTAGGCCCAGTGTAGACTCAAGGTAGGGCCAGGGTAGGCCCAGAGTAGGCCCAGAGTAGGCCCAGAGTAGGCCAATGGTAGACCCAGGGTAGGCCCAGAGTAGGCCCAGAGTAGGCCAATGGTAGACCCAGGGTAGGCCCAGAGTAGGCCCAGGGTAGGCCCAGAGTAGGCCAATGGTAGACCCAGAGTAGGCCAATGGTAGGCCCAGAGTAGGCCCAGGTAGGCCCAGGGTAGGCCCAGAGTAGGCCCAGAGTAGGCCAATGGTAGACCCAGGGTAGGCCCAGGGTAGGCCCAGAGTAGGCCCAGGGTAGGCCCAGAGTAGGCCCAGGGTAGGCCCAGGGTAGGCCCATGGTAGGCCCAGAGTAGGCCCAGGGTAGGCCCATGGTAGGCCCAGGGTAGGCCCAAAGTAGGCCCAGAGTAGGCCCAGGGTAGGCCCAGGGTAGGCCCAGAGTAGGCCCAGGGTAGGCCCAGAGTAGGCCCAGGGTAGGCCCAGGGTAGGCCCAGTGTGAGAGGCTGTAGGTCTGTTAGAGAGGATGTAGGTCTGTTAGAGAGGCTGTAGGAGAGGCTGTATGTCTGTTAGAGAGGCTGTAGGTATGTTAGAGAGGCTGTAGGAGAGGCTGTATGTCTGTTAGAGAGGCTGTAGGTCTGTTAGAGAGGCTGTAGGTCTGTTAGAGAGGCTGTAGGTCTGTTAGAGAGGCTGTAGGTATGTTAGAGAGTCTGTAGGCCAGTTAGAGAGTCTGTAGGCCAGTTAGAGAGGCTGTAGGTCTGTTAGAGGATGTAGGCCTGTGAGAGAAGAAGTGTCTGGACTCAGAGTTCAGGCTTTTAGTGGTGCTGCGCTGTAGAGGCATGGGATGGGGCTCAAGGCTCAAGGCTGTGTGGGCGACTCGCAGAGGTGATGGAGGGAGCATCCAGAGGCCTCTCAAACCTCCCACGCTGTAACGATTCCTCAGGGCCTACTCTCCTCACAGCTGAGTTCTGGAATATACTGGTTATTCCCTGTAGCAGAGCAGAGGGCTGTTATTCCCCTGCCTCATGCCATTACAGCCCCACCCTCAACCCACCCTCTTCTAGAACTCTCTCTTTACTTATTTCTCTCTCTATCACTGCCTCCCTCTCTTGTTCAGGGTCACTGTTGTCAATCACATATACATGAAACCATGGAGCTTTAAAAACTGGGGCCAAAGCATGACAGAAGAGATGAGAGAGAGGGAGAGTCAGAGAGAGAGAGAGTCAGAGAGAAAGAGAGGGAGAGTCAGCGAGAAAGAGAGAGAGTCAGAGAGAGAGAGTCAGAGAGTAGGTCTGTTAGAGGTCAGAGAGAGAGTCTAGGAGAGAGAGGGTCAGTCTGTTAGAGGAGAGTCAGAGAGAGAGAGAGTCAGAGAGAGAGAGGAGTCAGAGAGGGAGAGAGAGAGTCAGAGAGGGAGTCAGAGAGGGAGAGAGTCAGAGAGAGAGAGCGAAAGAGAGAGAGTCAGAGGAGAGAGAGAGTCAGAGAGGGGTCAGGAGAGAGAGAGAGTCAGAGAGAGTCAGAGAGAGAGAGAGGGTCAGAGAGAGAGAGAGAGTCAGAGAGGGAGGGAGAGAGATAGTCAGAGAGGGAGTCAGAGAGGGAGAGAGTCAGAGAGGGAGAGTCAGAGCGAAAGAGAGAGAGTCAGAGAGAGAGAGTCAGAGAGAGAGAGAGTCAGAGAGAGAGAGAGAGGGTCAGAGAGAGAGAGAGAGTCAGAGAGAGAGAGAGAGAGTCAGAGAGAGAGTCAGAGAGAGAGAGAGAGAGAGAGTCAGAGAGAGAGAGAGAGTCAGAGAGAGAGAGAGAGACAGAGAGAGAGAGAGGGTCAGAGAGAGAGAGAGAGTCAGAGAGGGAGGGAGAGAGATAGTCAGAGAGGGAGTCAGAGAGAGAGTCAGAGAGGGAGAGTCAGAGAGAGAGTCAGAGAGAGTCAGAGTAATATTGTACAGTTTCCACATCACAGCCTTGTATATATTAATATATATTAATTCACTAATTCTTCAGAGAGCCACTAACCGTCACAGATCACCTGTAACCTGGGTCTTTATAGAGAATCATTATTGACATCACTACAGGGATCACAACAGGAAGCACAGCGTGTTGCTGAAGGACAGAGAGACACTAACCGTCACAGATCACCTGTAACACCATAACATCACTAGTGGACCGGGTCTTTCTAGAGAATCATTATTGACATCACTACAGGGATCACAACAGGAAGCACAGCGTGTTGCTGAAGGACAGAGAGACACTAACCGTCACAGATCACATGTAACACCATAACATCACTAGTGGACCGGGTCTTTCTAGAGAATCATTATTGACATCACCACAGGGATCACAACAGAAAGCACAGCGTGTTGCTGAAGGACAGAGAGACACTAACCGTCACAGATCACATGTAAACACCATAACATCACTAGTGGACCGGGTCTTTCTAGAGAATCATTATTGACATCACTACAGGGATCACAACAGGAAGCACAGCGTGTTGCTGAAGGACAGAGAGACACTAACCGTCACAGATCACATGTAAACACCATAACATCACTCGTGGACCGGGTCTTTCTAGAGAATCATTATTGACATCACCACAGGGATCACAACAGGAAGCACTACGTGTCCCTCTGTCCTTCAGCAACACGCTGTCCCTACTCTTGTTATTTAAAACAGGCTCCCTGTTCCTCTCTCTCCCCATATCTCCCTGCCAGGCTGGACTTGGCCGGTATGTTTCCCATTACAAGTGGTTTACAATAAAATGAAGTGTTGTATATTCTTTTACAGCTGCCACGCAGAGGCAGCGACTAACTTTTTAATAACCGACTGGGGTATTTGTTTTGGATGCAGGTCGCTGTTTATTTAAATATTTATCCGACTTCATTTGTTAGAGTGCTGTTGAAGCATGCCACAAAGACAGAGCAGGGTAGAACAGACTTACTGGCATGGAGGGATGGAGGGGGTGGAGGGATCTCTCCCCCTGTTCATCTTCATTTGTTAGAGTGCTGTTGAAGCATGCCACAAAGACAGAGCAGGGTAGAACAGACTTACTGGCATGGAGGGATGGAGGGGGTGGAGGGATGGAGGGGTGGGGGGCTGTGGGGATGGAGGGCTTATCTCTCCCCCTGTTTATCTCTCCCCCTGTTTATCTCTCCCTCTGTTCATCTCCTCTCTATCTCTCCCCCTGTTTATCTCCTCTCTATCTCTCCCCCTGTTTATCCCCTCTCTATCTCTCCCCCTGTTCATCTCCTCTCTATCTCTCCCCTGTTTATCTCCTCTCTATCTCTCCCCTGTTTATCTCTCCCCTGTTTATCTCTCCCCTGTTTATCTCTCCCCCTGTTTATCTCTCCCTCTGTTCATCTCCTCTCTATCTCTCCCCTGTTTATCTCCTCTCTATCTCTCCCCTGTTTATCCCCTCTCTATCTCTCCCCCTGTTCATCTCCTCTCTATCTCTCCCCTGTTTATCTCCTCTCTATCTCTCTCCCCTGTTTATCTCTCCCCTGTTCATCTCCACTCTCTCTCCCCCTGTTTATCTCCTCTCTATCTCTCCCCCTGTTTATATCTCCCTCTGTTTATCTCCTCTCTATCTCTCCCCCTGTTTATCTCCTCTCCATCTCTCCCCCTGTTTATCTCCTCTCTATCTCTCCCCTGTTTATCTCCTCTCTATCTCTCCCCTGTTTATATCTCCCTCTGTTTATCTCCTCTCTATCTCTCCCCTGTTTATCTCCTCTCCAGAACCCCCTGTTTATCTCCTCTCTATCTCTCCCCTGTTTATCCCTCTCTATCTCTCCCCCTGTTTATCTCCTCTCTATCTCTCCCCTGTTTATCTCCTCTCTATCTCTCCCCTGTTTATCCCCTCTCTATCTCTCCCCTGTTCATCTCCTCTCTATCTCTCCCCTGTTTATCTCCTCTCTATCTCTCCCCTGTTCATCTCCTCTCTATATCTCCCCTGTTTATCTCCTCTCTATCTCTCCCCTGTTTATATCTCCCTCTGTTTATCTCCTCTCTATCTCTCCCCTGTTTATCTCCTCTCCATCTCTCCCCTGTTTATCTCCTCTCTATCTCTCCCCTGTTTATCTTCATCTATCTCTCCCTCTGTTTATCTCCTCTCTATCTCTCCCCTGTTTATCCCCTCTCTATCTCTCCCCCTGTTTATCTCCTCTCTATCTCTCCCCTGTTTATCTCCTCTCTATCTCTCCCCTGTTTATCTCTCCCTCTGTTTATCTCCTCTCTATCTCTCCCTCTGTTTATCTCCTCTCCATCTCTCCCCCTGTTTATCTCCTCTATATCTCTCCCCTGTTTATCTCCTCTCTATCTCTCCCTCTGTTTATCTCCTCTCCATCTCTCCCCCTGTTTATCTCCTCTATATCTCTCCCCTGTTTATCTCCTCTCTATCTCTCCCCTGTTTATCTCCTCTCTATCTCTCCCTATGTTTATCTCCTCTCTATCTCTCCCTCTGTTTATCCCCTCTCTATCTCTCCCCCTGTTTATCTCCTCTCTATCTCTCCCCCTGTTTATCTCTCCCCTGTTTATCTCCTCTCTATCTCTCCCTCTGTTTATCTCCTCTCTATCTCTCCCCCTGTTTATCTCCTCTCCATCTCTCCCCCTGTTTATCTCCTCTCTATCTCTCCCTCTGTTCAACTCCTCTCTATCTCTCCCCCTGTTTATCTCCTCTCTATCTCTCCCTATGTTTATCTCCTCTATATCTATCACCTGTTTATCTCTCCCTCTGTTCATCTCCTCTCTATCTCTCCCCCTGTTTATCTCTCCCCTGTTTATCTCCTCTCTATCTCTCCCCTGTTTATCTCCTCTCCATCTCTCCCCTGTTTATCTCTCCCTCTGTTCATCTCCTCTCTATCTCTCCCCTGTTTATCTCCTCTCTATCTCTCCCCTGTTTATCTCCTCTCCATCTCTCCCCTGTTTATCTCCTATATCTCTCCCCTGTTTATCTCCTCTCTATCTCTCCCTCTGTTTATCTCCTCTATCTCTCCCCCTGTTTATCTCCTCTATCTCTCCCCTGTTTATCTCCTCTCTATCTCTCCCCCTGTTTATCTCCTCTCTATCTCCCCTGTTTATCTCCTCTATCTCTCCCTCTGTTTATCTCCTCTCTATCGCTCCCCTGTTTATCTCCTCTCCATCTCTCCCCCTGTTTATCTCCTCTCTATCTCTCCCCTGTTTATCTCCTCTCTATCTCTCCCCTGTTTATCTCCTCTATCTCTCCCCTGTTTATCTCCTCTCTATCTCTCCCCTGTTTATCTCTCCCCCTGTTTATCTCCTCTCTATCTCTCCCCCTGTTTATCTCCTCTCCATCTCTCCCCCTGTTTATCTCTCCCTCTGTTCATCTCCTCTCTATCTCTCCCCCTGTTTATCTCCTCTCTATCTCTCCCCCTGTTTATCTCCTCTCCATCTCTCCCCCTGTTTATCTCCTATATCTCTCCCCTGTTTATCTCCTCTCTATCTCTCCCTCTGTTTATCTCCTCTATCTCTCCCCCTGTTTATCTCCTCTATCTCTCCCCTGTTTATCTCCTCTCTATCTCTCCCCCTGTTTATCTCCTCTCTATCTCCCCCTGTTTATCTCCTCTATCTCTCCCTCTGTTTATCTCCTCTCTATCGCTCCCCCTGTTTATCTCCTCTCCATCTCTCCCCCTGTTTATCTCCTCTCTATCTCTCCCCCTGTTTATCTCCTCTCTATCTCTCCCCCTGTTTATCTCCTCTATCTCTCCCCTGTTTATCTCCTCTCTATCTCTCCCCCTGTTTATCTCCTCTATCTCTCCCCTGTTTATCTCCTCTCTATCTCTCCCCTGTTTATCTCCTCTCTATCTCTCCCCTGTTTATCTCCTCTCTATCTCTCCCCCTCTTTATCTCTCCCCCTGTTTATCTCCTCTCTATCTCTCCCCTGTTTATCTCCTCTTTATCTCTCCCCCTGTTTATCTCCTCTCTATCTCTCCCACTGTTTATCTCCTCTCTATCTCTCCCCATGTTTATCTCCTCTCTATCTCTCCCCCTGTTTATCTCCTCTCTATCTCTCCCTCTGTTTATCTCCTCTCTATCTCTCCCCCTGTTTATCTCCTCTCTATCTCTCCCCCTGTTTATCTCCTCTCTATCTATCCCTCTCCATCTCTATCTTGCCTCTCCATTTATATCTCTCCATCTCTCCCTCTATCCCTCTCTCCATCTCTCTCTTTCCCTCTCTCCCTCTCCCTCTCTATCTCTCCATCTCTCTCTATATCTCCCTATCTATCTCTTCCTATATATATTTCCCTATATATATATATCCCTCTCTCCCTCTATCTCTCCCTCTCCATATATCTCTATGGACGCCCCCAACACAGAGAGAGAGAGGCCATGCCGCCTCATCAACCCTGAGACACCAGAAGAGCCTGCAGCCTGGAGATCACAGCCTTCTCTGTCTGGAGAACCAGGATGTCTGGTATCAAAGACACAGGAAGTGTACGAGGGCCTGATGAACGCTCCCCCATCCTACACCTTAACCCCAGACAACATATACATACTTAAGGACGGCTTCACTACCTAACATACCCTGGATAACATTACAATGACTGGATGAACAGCTGACTGGCCTGGACATGGGGCTCATCAAGGTTCTTCAGGACGGAAATACCCTCATCTACCCATAACCCTCTCTCTCTCACTAACCTCAGACATCCCATATCTACCCGTAACCCTCTAACATCAGACCTCTCCTGTCTATAACCTCCTCTCTCTCCCCTCAGACTACAGACCTCTCCTGTCGACCCATAACCCTCTCCTGTCTACCCATAACCCTCTCTCTTTCCCCTCAGATTACAGACCTCTCCAGACCTCTCCAGTCTACCCATAACCCTCTCTCTCTCCCCTCAGACTACAGACCTCTCCTGTCTACCCGTAACCCTCTAACCTCAGACCTCTCATGTCTACCCATAACCCTCTCTCTCTCCCCTCAGACTACAGACCTCTCCTGTCGACCCATAACCCTCTCCTGTCTACCCATAACCCTCTCTCTCTCCCCTCAGACTACAGACCTCTCCTGTCGACCCATAACCCTCTCCTGTCTACCCATAACCCTCTCTCTCTCCCCTCAGACTACAGACCTCTCCTGTCGACCCATAACCCTCTCCTGTCTACCCATAACCCCTCTCTCTCCCCTCAGACTACAGACCTCTCCTGTCGACCCATAACCCTCTCCTGTCTACCCATAACCCTCTCTCTCTCCCCTCAGACTACAGACCTCTCCTGTCGACCCATAACCCTCTCCTGTCTACCCATAACCCTCTCTCTCTCCCCTCAGACTACAGACCTCTCCAGACCTCTCCAGTCTACCCATAACCCTCTCTCTCACCCCTCAGATTACAGACCTCCCCAGACCTCTCCAGTCTACCCATAACCCTCTCTCTCTCCCCTCAGACTACAGACCTCTCCAGTCTACCCATAACCTTCTCCTGTCTACCCATAACCCTCTCCAGTCTACCCATAACCCTCTCTCTTTCCCCTCAGATTACAGACCTCCCCAGACCTCTCCAGTCTACCCATAACCCTCTCCTGTCTACCCATAACCCTCTCTCTCTCCCCTCAGACTACAGACCTCTCCAGTCTACCCATAACCCTCTCCTGTCTACCCATAACCCTCTCTCTCTCCCCTCAGACTACAGACCTCTCCAGTCTACCCATAACCTTCCCCTGTCTACCCATAACCCTCTCCTGTCTACCCATAACCCTCTCCTGTCTACCCATAACCCTCTCCTGTCTACCCATAACCTTCTCCTGTCTACCCATAACCCTCGCCTGTCTACCCATAACCCTCTCCTGTCTACCCATAAGCCTCTCCTGTCTACCCATAACCCTCTCCTGTCTACCCATAACCTTCTCCTGTCTACCCATAACCCTCGCCTGTCTACCCATAACCCTCTCCTGTCTACCCATAAGCCTCTCCTGTCTACCCATAACCCTCTCCTGTCTACCCATAACCCTCTCCTGTCTACCCATAACCCTCTCCTGTCTACCCATAACCCTCTCCTGTCTACCCATAACCCTCTCCTGTCTACCCATAACCCTCTCCAGTCTACCCATAACCCTCTCCTGTCTACCCATAACCCTCTCCTGTCTACCCATAACCCTCTCCTGTCTACCCATAAGCCTCTCCTGTCTACCCATAACCCTCTCCTGTCTACCCATAACCCTCTCCTGTCTACCCATAACCCTCTCCTGTCTACCCATAACCCTCTCCTGTCTACCCATAACCCTCTCCTGTCTACCCATAAGCCTCTCCTGTCTACCCATAACCCTCTCCTGTCTACCCATAACCCTCTCCTGTCTACCCATAACCCTCTCCTGTCTACCCATAACCCTCTCCTGTCTACCCATAACCCTCTCCAGTCTACCCATAACCCTCTCCTGTCTACCCATAACCCTCTCCTGTCTACCCATAACCCTCTCCAGTCTACCCATAACCCTCTCCAGTCTACCCATAACCCTCTCCTGTCTACCCATAACCCTCTCCAGTCTACCCATAACCCTCTCCAGTCTACCCATAACCCTCTCCAGTCTACCCATAACCCTCTCCTGTCTACCCATAACCCTCTCCTGTCTACCCATAAACATAAGCCTCTCCTGTCTACCCATAACCCTCTCCTGTCTACCCATAACCCTCTCCTGTCTACCCATAACCCTCTCCTGTCTACCCATAACCCTCTCCTGTCTACCCATAACCCTCTCCTGTCTACCCATAAGCCTCTCCTGTCTACCCATAACCCTCTCCTGTCTACCCATAACCCTCTCCTGTCTACCCATAACCCTCTCCTGTCTACCCATAACCCTCTCCAGTCTACCCATAACCCTCTCCTGTCTACCTATATCTCATTATTCCTCCCTCCAGTTTGTTTTCTTTCTCTATCCACCATCATTACGTTGATAAATGATTGACTTTGTGAGAACTTAAGAGAACTTAAACTAGATAAATAAATGTCCAGTGTCAACATGATCCCTCGAACCAGAACACAGCAGCCAATAACAGGTCAGGAGTTACCTCTCTCAGCCAATAACAGGTCAGTAGTTACCTCTCTCAGCCAATAACAGGTCAGGAGTCTCCCCTCTCAGCCAATAACAGGTCAGGAGTCTCCCCTCTCAGCCAATAACAGGTCAGGAGTTGCCTCTCTCAGCCAATAACAGGTCAGGAGTCTCCCCTCTCAGCCAATAACAGGTCAGGAGTCTCCCCTCTCAGCCAATAACAGGTCAGGAGTTGCCTCTCTCAGCCAATAACAGGTCAGGAGTTACCTCTCTCAGCCAATAACAGGTCAGGAGTTACCTCTCTCAGCCAATAACAGGTCAGGAGTTACCTCTCTCAGCCAATAACAGGTCAGGAGTCTCCCCTCTCAGCCAATAACAGGTCAGGAGTTACCTCTCTCAGCCAATAACAGGTCAGGAGTTACCTCTCTCAGCCAATAACAGGTCAGGAGTCTCCCCTCAGCCAATAACAGGTCAGGAGTCTCCCCTCTCAGCCAATAACAGGTCAGGAGTCTCCCCTCTCAGCCAATAACAGGTCAGGAGTCTCCCCTCTCAGCCAATAACAGGTCAGGAGTCTCCTCTCTCAGCCAATAACAGGTCAGGAGTTACCTCTCTCAGCCAATAACAGGTCAGGAGTTACCTCTCTCAGCCAATAACAGGTCAGGAGTCTCCCCTCTCAGCCAATAACAGGTCAGGAGTCTCCCCTCTCAGCCAATAACAGGTCAGGAGTCTCCCCTCTCAGCCAATAACAGGTCAGGAGTCTCCTCTCTCAGCCAATAACAGACTTCCATCAAGATACTGGAGCCGGGTCAGGAGTTACCCCTCTCAGCCAATAACAGACTTCCATCAAGATACTAGAGCCGGGTCAGGAGTTTCCCCTTTGTCTCTCTCTGAGCGGGTCAGGAGTTTCCCCTCTGTCTGTTTCTGAGCGGGTCAGGAGTTTCCCCTCTGTCTCTCTCTGAGCCGGGTCAGGAGTTACCCCTCTGTCTCTCTCTGAGCGGGTCAGGAGTTTCCCCTCTGTCTCTCTCTGAGCGGGTCAGGAGTTTCCCCTCTGTCTCTCTCTGAGCGGGTCAGGAGTTTCCCCTCTGTCTGTTTCTCAGCGGGTCAGGAGTTTCCCCTCTGTCTCTCTTTGAGCCGGGTCAGGAGTTACCCCTCTGTCTCTCTCTGAGCGGGTCAGGAGTTTCCCCTCTGTCTCTCTCTGAGCGGGTCAGGAGTTTCCCCTCTGTCTCTCTCTGAGCGGGTCAGGAGGTTCCCCTCTGTCTCTCTCTGAGCGGGTCAGGAGTCTCCCATCTGTCTGCTTCTCCCTGTCTCTCTCTGAGCGAGTCAGGAGTCTCCCCTCTGTCTGCTTCTCCCTGTCTCTCTCTGAGCGAGTCAGGAGTCTCCCCTCTGTCTGCTTCTCCCTGTCTCTCTCTGAGCGGGTCAGGAGTCTCCCCTCTGTCTCTCTCTGAGTGGGTCAGGAGTCTCCCATCTGTCTGCTTCTCCCTGTCTCTCTCTGAGCGAGTCAGGAGTCTCCCCTCTGTCTGCTTCTCCCTGTCTCTCTCTGAGCGGGTCAGGAGTCCCCCCTCTGTCTCTCTCTGAGCGGGTCAGGAGTCTCCCATCTGTCTGCTTCTCCCTGTCTCTCTCTGAGCGGGTCAGGAGTCTCCCCTCTGTCTCTCTCTGAGTGGGTCAGGAGTCCCCCCTCTGTCTCTCTCTGAGTGGGTCAGGAGTCCCCCCTCTGTCTCTCTCTGAGTGGGTCAGGAGTCCCCCCTCTGTCTCTCTCTGAGCGGGACAGGAGTTTCCCCTCTGTCTCTCTCTGAGCCGGGTCAGGAGTTACCCCCCTGTCTCTCTCTGAGCGGGTCAGGAGTCTCCCATCTGTCTGCTTCTCCCTGTCTCTCTCTGAGCGGGTCAGGAGTCTCCCCTCTGTCTGATTCTCTCTGTCTCTCTCTGAGCGGGTCAGGAGTCTCCCATCTGTCTGCTTCTCCCTGTCTCTCTCTGAGCGGGTCAGGAGTCTCCCCTCTGTCTGATTCTCTCTGTCTCTCTCTGAGCGGGTCAGGAGTCTCCCATCTGTCTGCTTCTCCCTGTCTCATCTCACAGCGCATCATGAGTGTGATGTAACGTCTCCCTCCCTCTAGTCTGATACAGTGGGTTCTGGTGATACAGGAAACAGCAGTGCTGGTTCTGTCCCAGTCCCAAACCGAGACCGCGACGAGACCGTGTCTTCCCGGAAAGCATCCTGACAGTGTCTCCATATCCCTACTCTGGGCCACAGGAAACACATTACCTCTTAATCCCATCAGTTCAACGACAAACAGGAACAGGAACAAAGCTCATATTCCCTCCCAGTTGACCTTCCTAACGGCGCCACATCAGAGAGTACGTTTCGTAGCTACAATGCGCAGTCGGTTCTGTTTCCCTGCATATCCTCCACAACGCCAGCAGCTAATTTAGGAAGCTGCTGATGTCATTACTGGGAGAAGAGACTCTGTGGATTCGTCCCAAATCACACTCCTTATATTCCTTAGTGCACTAAGCAGAGCTGTCAAAATAAAATAAAAGTGGTGCACTAAATGTAGGGAATAGGGTGCGTTCTTTGGGACGTGTACCAATGAGAAGCTCTGGAGGCCTGCGATCCCAGCAGATTCCTGATGCCAACATTGCTTTCATTAGGAAAATAAAGAAAACACTTAAGAGCTAGTTTAGTGGCTAGCTTTATGGGATCCAATTAGTGTGGTAATTGAGGCAGGGGGGGACGTGGCCACATTGGTCCCCGAGGCAAAACAAGTTGTTTTCAAAGCCATCAGTACAATCAGTTGTTGTGAAGAGAAATAGCCGGCTGACAGAAGTCCAAACATGGGATACTTCTGAGGATGACGAACATAACTCTGAGCTTACCTGGGTCACCATGAAGTGGTCTATAATCCCCACATTCTAATCTGAACCTGTTTTCCATCGTTGTCCTCTAATCAGGGCCTGATTTAGACCTGGGTCACCATGAAGTGGTCTATAATCCCCACATTCTAATCTGAACCTGTTTTCCATCGTTGTCCTCTAATCAGGGCCTGATTTAGACCTGGGACACCAGGTGGGTGATTCCCCTCTAATCAGGGACTGATTTAGACCTGGGTCACCAGGTGGGTGATTCCCCTGTAATCAGGGCCTGATTTAGACCTGGGTCACCATGAAGTGGTCTATAATCCCCACATTCTAATCTGAACCTGTTTTCCATCGTTGTCCTCTAATCAGGGCCTGATTTAGACCTGGGACACCAGGTGGGTGATTCCCCTGTAATCAGGGCCTGATTTAGACCTGGGACACCAGGTGGGTGATTCCCCTGTAATCAGGGCCTGATTTAGACCTGGGACACCAGGTGGGTGATTCCCCTGTAATCAGGGACTGATTTAGACCTGGGACACCAGGTGGGTGATTCCCCTCTAATCAGGGCCTGATTTAGACCTGGGACACCAGGTGGGTGATTCCCCTCTAATCGGGGACTGATTTAGACCTGGGACACAAGGTGGGTGATTCCCCTCTAATCAGGGACTGATTTAGACCTGGGACACCAGGTGGGTGATTCCCCTCTAATCAGGGCCTGATTTAGACCTGGGACACCAGGTGGGTGATTCCCCTCTAATCGGGGACTGATTTAGACCTGGGACACCAGGTGGGTGATTCCCCTCTAATCAGGGCCTGATTTAGACCTGGGACACCAGGTGGGTGATTCCCCTCTAATCAGGGCCTGATTTAGACCTGGGACACCAGGTGGGTGATTCCCCTGTAATCGGGGACTGATTTAGACCTGGGACACCAGGTGGGTGATTCCCCTGTAATCAGGGACTGATTTAGACCTGGGACACCAGGTGGGTGATTCCCCTCTAATCAGGGCCTGATTTAGACCTGGGACACCAGGTGGGTGATTCCCCTGTAATCAGGGACTGATTTAGACCTGGGACACCAGGTGGGTGATTCCCCTCTAATCAGGGCCTGATTTAGACCTGGCATACCAGGTGGGTGATTCCCCTGTAATCAGGGCCTGATTTAGACCTGGGACACCAGGTGGGTGATTCCCCTGTAATCAGGGACTGATTTAGACCTGGGACACCAGGTGGGTGATTCCCCTGTAATCAGGGCCTGATTTAGACCTGGGACACCAGGTGGGTGATTCCCCTGTAATCGGGGACTGATTTAGACCTGGGACACCAGGTGGGTGATTCCCCTAGCCTAATGAATCTGCTCCCATACTTCCTTAAAAGACCTTTGCTTAAAAAAACAAGAAAAAAGCAGCAATTGTATGTACTGTGTCCATTGTGAGATGCCGTAGCCAGTATACACTTCCTCAACATAGTCAGAATTAATATAAGATAAAAAAATGAATGACATTCATTGAGTTATGTTTTTGAAGAAAGGGATATTTTGTCGCACAATTTTACTTCTATAACTAAGATGTTTGGTGTAATATCATTCCGTATAAATGTGCATGAAAACGAGTCGCCTCTTGTTGAATGACAACAAAGACTTTTATTGAAGAATCCCTACTGTTGACCAATCACAGACGAAGGGGCGTAGACTTTATTGAAGAATCCCTACTGTTGACCAATCACAGACGAAGGGGCGTAGACTTTATTGAAGAATCCCTACTGTTGACCAATCACAGACGAAGGGGCGAATGACAACAAAGACTTTATTGAAGAATCCCTACTGTTGACCAATCACAGACGAAGGGGCGTAGACTTTATTGAAGAATCCCTACTGTTGACCAATCACAGACGAAGGGGCGTAGACTTTTATTGAAGAATCCCTACTGTTGACCAATCACAGACGAAGGGGCGTAGACTTTATTGAAGAATCCCTACTGTTGACCAATCACAGACGAAGGGGCGTAGACTTTATTGAAGAATCCCTACTGTTGACCAATCACAGACGAAGGGGCGTAGACTTTATTGAATAATCCCTTCTGTTGACCAATCACAGACGAAGGGGCGTAGACTTTAGATACGAACTTCGGCTTATAGTGTGCCCGAACAACCGTTAAAACACTCACAGTCCAACATGGCTGGGAAGTATGTGGACACCTTCAGTCACAAGCCCCAGTCGGAGGCAAGCCGAAGTTCGGAGGTGTCCTCCCTCACTAGTCTCAGGCCAGTGGTGAAGAGGAGGTGTCCTCCCTCACTAGTCTCAGGCCAGTGGTGAAGAGTAGTCTCAGGCCAGTGGTGAAGAGGAGGTGTCCTCCCTCACTAGTCTCAGGCCAGTGGTGAAGAGGAGGTGTCCTCCCTCACTAGTCTCAGGCCAGTGGTGAAGAGGAGGTGTCCTCCCTCACTAGTCTCAGGCCAGTGGTGAAGAGGAGGTGTCCTCCCTCACTAGTCTCAGGCCAGTGGTGAAGATGAGGTGTCCTCCCTCACTAGTCTCAGGCCAGTGGTGAAGAGGAGGTGTCCTCCCTCACTAGTCTCAGGCCGGCCAGTGGTGAAGAGGAGGTGTCCTCCCTCACTAGTCTCAGGCCAGTGGTGAAGAGGAGGTGTCCTCCCTCACTAGTCTCAGGCCAGTGGTGAAGAGGAGGTGTCCTCCCTCACTAGTCTCAGGCTAGTGGTGAAGAGGAGGTGTCCTCCCTCACTAGTCTCAGGCCAGTGGTGAAGAGGAGGTGTCCTCCCTCACTAGTCTCAGGCCAGTGGTGAAGAGGAGGTGTCCTCCCTCACTAGTCTCAGGCCGGCCAGTGGTGAAGATGAGGTGTCCTCCCTCACTAGTCTCAGGCAAGTGTTGAAGAGGAGCGAGGCTTTCCTAATCTATGATATCATCCAGCCTTCAGCTCACTACTGGGGGAAATTAAATAGATCTGTGTGTCTGTGTGAGTTCCAGGCCACCTCGCAGGGCTCACGCTCAGTCCCTCCTGATTACCACAGAGCTGTAGTTATGGGGTCTGTGTGAGTTCCAGGGCCCTTCGCAGGGCTCACACTCAGTCCCTCCTGATTACCACAGAGCTGTAGTTATGGGGTCTGTGTATAACAAAACATCTCTCTCTCTCTCTCTCTCTCTCTCTCTCTCTCTCTCTCTCTCTCTCTCTCTGTCTCTCTCTCTCTGTCTCTCTCTCTCTCTCTGTCTCTCTCTCTCTCTGTCTCTCTCTCTCTCTCTCTCTCTCTCTCTGTCTCTCTCTCTCTCTCTCTGTCTCTCTGTCTCTCTCTCTCTCTCTCTCTCCCTCTCTCTCTCTGTCTCTCTCTATCTCTCTGTCTCTCTCTATCTATCTCCCTCCCTCCCTCCCTCTCTCTCTCTCTCTCTCTCTCTCTCTCCCTCTCTCTCTCTCCCTCATAAAGTACCAGGCATGGACTCAAATGATCAATTGAAAGCAGACAGTCTTACCATTACAATTGTTTTGAAGGGATCTTTGAACTACACACAAAAAAACATTTGAAAGTCCTTTTATTTTTTCCCATTATGAGACTAATGAGTGATTCAGTGATCTCTCAGAGGTGATCCTTAAGACTGAAACCAAAACCTCCCAGGAATACAAAGGAACAAATCAGAACATCAGAGAGAACATGAATATTCAATACCCTGGGAAAGCATGTGATCAGGTATAGACAAATCACAGCCAACGTATCAATGTAGGCCCTCTCCTAGCCAATCAGTACATCAGTGAGGACATGAATATTCAATACCCTGGGAAAGCATGTGATCAGGTATAAGCAAATCACAGCCAAAGTATCAATGTAGGCCCTCTCCTAGCCAATAAAGAGATAGAGTCAAAAACAAACAACTTCCCTCAGTCGGTATCCCCACATCAACTCTCCCAAACCTCCCCCACTTCTCCTTCACCCAAATCCAGTCAGCTGATGTTCTGAAAGAGCGGCACAATCTGGACCCCTACAAATCAGCCGGGCTAGACAATCTGGACCCTCTCTTTCTAAAATTATCTGCCGAAATTGTTGCAACCCCTATTACTAGCCTGTTCAACCTCTCTTTCGTGTCGTCTGAGATTCCCAAAGATTGGAAAGCTGCCGCGGTCATCCCCCTCTTCAAAGGGGGGGCACTCTTGACCCAAACTGCTACAGACCAATATCTATCCTACCCTGCCTCTCTAAGATCTTTGAAAGCCAAGTTAACAAACAGATTACTGACCATTTCGAATCCCAACGTACCTTCTCCACTATGCAACCTGGTTTCAGAGCTGGTCATGGGTTTACCTCAGCCACGCTCAAGGCCCTAAACGATATCATAACCACCATCGATAAGAGACATTATTCGATCGACCTAGCGAAGGCTTTAGACTCTGTCAATCACCACATCCTCATCGGCAGACTCAACTGCCTTGGTTTCTCAAATGATTGCCTCACCTGGTTCACCAACTACTTCTCTGATAGAGTTCAGTGTGTCCAATCGGAGGGCCTGTTGTCCGGGCCTCTGGCAGTCTCTATGGGGATGCCACAGGGTTCAATTCTTGGACCGACTCTCTTCTCTGTATATATCAATAAGGTCGCTCTTGCTGCTGGTGAGTCTCTGATCCACCTCTACGCAGACGACACCATTCTGTATACTTCCGGCCCTTCTTTGGACACTGTGTTAACAACCCTCCAGGCGGGCTTCAATGCCATACAACTCTCCTTCCGTGGCCTCCAATTGCTCTTAAATGCAAGTAAAACCAAATGCACGGTCTTCAACCGATCTCTGCCAGCACCTGCCCGGTTCTGACTTAGAATATGTGGACATCTAAAAATACCTAGGTGTCTGGTTAGACTGTAAACTCTCCTTCCAGACTCACATTAAACATCTCCAAACCAAAATTAAATCTAGAATTGGCTTCCTATTTCGCAAACAAAGCATCCTTCACTCATGCTGCCAAACATACCCTCGTAAAACTGACCATCTTATCGATCCTCGACTTTGGCGATGTCATTTATAAAATAGCCTCCAACACTCTACTCAGCAAATTGGATGCAGTCTATCACAGTGCCATCCGTTTTGTCACCAAAGCCCTATATACCACCCACCACTGCGACCTGTACGCTCTCGTTGGCTGGCCCTCGCTTCATATTCACCGCCAAACCCACTGGCTCCAGGTCATCTATAAGTCTTTGCTAGGTAAAGCCCCGCCTTATCTCAGCTCACTGGTCACCATAGCAGCACCCACCCGTAGCACGCGCTGCAGCAGGTATATCTCACTGGTCACCCCCAAAGCCAATTCCTCCTTCGGCCGCCTTTCCTTCCAGTTCTCTGCTGCCAATGACTGGAACGAACTGCAAAAATCTCTGAAGCTGGAGACTCACATCTCCCTCACTAGCTTTAAGCACCAGCTGTCAGAGCAGCTCACAGATCACTGCACCTGTTCATAGCCCATCTGTAAACAGCCCACCTGTTCATAGTCCATCTGTACATAGCCCATCTGTAAATAGCCCATCTGTACATAGCCCATCTGTTCATAGCCCATCTGTTCATAGCCCATCTGTACATAGCCCATCTGTACATAGCCCATCTGTTCATAGCCCATCTGTTCATAGCCCATCTGTAAATAGCCCATCTGTTCATAGCCCATCTGTTCATAGCCCATCTGTAAACAGCCCATCCAACTACCTCATCCCCATACTGTTATTTATCTTGCTCCTTTGCTCCCCAGTATCTCTACTTGCACATTCATCTTCTGCACATCCATCACTCCAGTGTTTAATTGCTATATTGTAATTACTTCACCACTATGGCCTATTTATTGCCTTACCTCTCTTATCTCACCTCATTTGCACTCACTGTATATATACTTTTTTTTCTATTGTTTTATTGACTGTACGTTTGTTTATTCCATGTGTAACTCTGTGTTGTTGTTTACTCCATGTGTAACTCTGTGTTGTTGTTTATTCCATGTGTAACTCTGTGTTGTTGTTTATTCCATGTGTAACTCTGTGTTGTTGTTTATTCCATGTGTACCTCTGTGTTGTTGTTTACTCCATGTGTAACTCTGTGTTGTTGTTTACTCCATGTGTAACTCTGTGTTTGTTGTTTACTCCATGTGTAACTCTGTGTTGTTGTTTATTCCATGTGTAACTCTGTGTTGTTGTTTACTCCATGTGTAACTCTGTGTTGTTGTTTATTCCATGTGTAACTCTGTGTTGTTGTTTATTCCATGTGTAACTCTGTGTTGTTGTTTACTCCATGTGTAACTCTGTGTTGTTGTTTATTCCATGTGTAACTCTGTGTTGTTGTTTATTCCATGTGTAACTCTGTGTTGTTGTTTATTCCATGTGTAACTCTGTGTAACCCATTGTTTGTTTACTCCATGTGTAACTCTGTGTTGTTGTTTTCCATGTGTAACTCTGTTGTTGTTTATTCCATGTGTAACTCTGTGTTGTTGTTTACTCCATGTGTAACTCTGTGTTGTTGTTTATTCCATGTGTAACTCTGTGTTTTTGTTGTTTATTCCATGTGTAACTCTGTGTTGTTGTTTATTCCATGTGTAACTCTGTGTTGTTGTTTATTCCATGTGTAACTCTGTGTTGTTGTTTACTCCATGTGTAACTCTGTGTTGTTGTTTATTCCATGTGTAACTCTGTGTTGTTGTTTATTCCATGTGTAACTCTGTGTTGTTGTTTATTCCATGTGTAACTCTGTGTTGTTGTTTATTCCATGTGTAACTCTGTGTAACTTGTTGTTTTATTCCATGTGTAACTCTGTGTTGTTGTTTATTCCGTGTGTAACTCTGTGTTGTTGTTTACTCCATGTGCTTTAACTCTGTGTTGAACTTGTTTATTCCATGTGTAACTCTGTGTTGTTGTTTATTTCCATGTAGTGTAACTCTGTGTTCTTTTGTTTATTCCATGTGTAACTCTGTGTTGGTTGTTTATTCCATGTGTAACTCTGTGTTGTTATTTACTCCATGTGAATAACTCTGTGTTAGTAGTTTATTCCGTGGTAGGTGTCTGTCCTGTTTGTTAGTTTACTCCATGTGAATAGGGTCTGTGTTGTTGTTTATTCCATGTGAATAACTCTGTGTCTATAGTAGTGCACTATGGAATAGGGTCCTGGTTATAGTAGTGCACTATATAGGGCCAGGTCCTGGTCTAAATGAACTTGTTCTCAACTGGCCACCTGGTTAAATAAAGGTGAAATAAAAACATAAATAAATGTAGGGATTAGGGTGTCATTTTGGTCCTGGTCTATAGTAGTGCACTATATATGGAATAGGGTCCTGGTCTATAGTAGTGCACTATATAGGGAATAGGGCTCTGGTCTATAGTAGTGCACTATATAGGGAATAGGGTCCTGGTCTATAGTAGTGCACTATATAGGGAATAGGGCTCTGGTCTATAGTAGTGCACTATATAGGGAATAGGGCTCTGGTCTATAGTAGTGCACTATATAGGGAATAGGGCTCTGGTCTATAGTAGTGCACTATATAGGGATTAGGGTGTCATTTTGGTCCTGATCTATAGTAGTGCACTATATATGGAATAGGGTCCTGGTCTATAGTAGTGCACTATATAGGGAATAGGGTCCTGGTCTATAGTAGTGCACTATATAGGGAATAGGGTCCTGGTCTATAGTAGTGCACTATATAGGGATTAGGGTGTCATTTTGGTCCTGGTCTATAGTAGTGCACTATATATGGAATAGGGTCCTGGTCTATAGTAGTGCACTATATAGGGAATAGGGTCCTGGTCTATAGTAGTGCACTATATAGGGAATAGGGTCCTGGTCTATAGTAGTGCACTATATAGGGAATAGGGTCCTGGTCTATAGTAGTGCACTATATAGGGAATAGGGTCCTGGTCTATAGTAGTGCACTATATAGGGAATAGGGTCCTGGTCTATAGTAGTGCACTATATATGGAATAGGGTCCTGGTCTATAGTAGTGCACTATATAGGGAATAGGGTCCTGGTCTATAGTAGTGCACTATATAGGGAATAGGGCTCTGGTCTATAGTAGTGCACTATATAGGGAATAGGGTCCTGGTCTATAGTAGTGCACTATATAGGGAATAGGGTCCTGGTCTATAGTAGTGCACTATATATGGAATAGGGTCCTGGTCTATAGTAGTGCACTATATAGGGAATAGGGCTCTGGTCTAAAGTAGTGCTCTATATAGGGAATAGGGTCCTGGTCTATAGTAGTGCACTATATAGGGAATAGGGTCCTGGTCTATAGTAGTGAACTATATAGGGAATAGGGTGGGCTCTGGTCTATAGTAGTGCACTATATAGGGAATAGGGTGGGCTCTGGTCTATAGTAGTGCACTATATAGGGAATAGGGTGGGTTCTGGTCTATAGTAGTGCACTATATAGGGAATAGGGTGGGTTCTGGTCTATAGTAGTGCACTATATAGGGAATAGGGTGGGCTCTGGTCTATAGTAGTGCACTATATAGGGAATAGGGTGGGTTCTGGTCTATAGTAGTGCACTATATAGGGAATAGGGTGGGTTCTGGTCTATAGTAGTACACTATATAGGGAATAGGGTTCCATTTGATAGGCATCCTAAGCTACGTGCTGTAGCTGAGGAGTTGAACCAGAGCAGGTCTGACTGAACAAGGGGAGAGGAGTTGAACCAGAGCAGGTCTGACTGAACTAGGGGAGAGGAGTTGAACCAGAGCAGGTCTGACTGAAGGGGAGAGGAGTTGAACCAGAGCAGGTCTGACTGAAGGGGAGAGGAGTTGAACCAGAGCAGGTCTGACTGAAGGGGAGAGGAGTTGAACCAGAGCAGGTCTGACTGAAGGGGAGAGGAGTTGAACCAGAGCAGGTCTGACTGAAGGGGAGAGGAGTTGAACCAGAGCAGGTCTGACTGAAGGGGAGAGGAGTTGAACCAGAGCAGGTCTGACTGAAGAGGAGAGGAGTTGAACCAGAGCAGGTCTGACTGAACTAGGGGAGAGGAGTTGAACCAGAGCAGGTCTGACTGAAGGGGAGAGGAGTTGAACCAGAGCAGGTCTGACTGAACTAGGGGAGAGGAGTTGAACCAGAGCAGGTCTGACTGAACTAGGGGAGAGGAGTTGAACCAGAGCAGGTCTGACTGAAGAGGAGAGGAGTTGAACCAGAGCAGGTCTGACTGAACTAGGGGAGAGGAGTTGAACCAGAGCAGGTCTGACTGAACTAGGGGAGAGGAGTTGAACCAGAGCAGGTCTGACTGAACAAGGGGAGAGGAGTTGAACCAGAGCAGGTCTGACTGAACTAGGGGAGAGGAGTTGAACCAGAGCAGGTCTGACTGAACTAGGGGAGAGGAGTTGAACCAGAGCAGGTCTGACTGAACTAGGGAAGAGGAGTTGAACCAGAGCAGGTCTGACTGAACTAGGGAGAGGAGTTGAACCAGAGCAGGTCTGACTGAACTAGAGGAGAGGAGTTGAACCAGAGCAGGTCTGACTGAACTAGGGGAGAGGAGTTGAACCAGAGCAGGTCTGACTGAAGGGGAGAGGAGTTGAACCAGAGCAGGTCTGACTGAAGGGGAGAGGAGTTGAACCAGAGCAGGTCTGACTGAACTAGAGGAGAGGAGTTGAACCAGAGCAGGTCTGACTGAACCAGAGCAGGTCTGACTGAAGGGGAGAGGAGTTGAACCAGAGCAGGTCTGACTGAACTAGGGGAGAGGAGTTGAACCAGAGCAGGTCTGACTGAAGGGGAGAGGAGTTGAACCAGAGCAGGTCTGACTGAAGGGGAAAGGAGGCGTATTGTTACACAACAACAACCAACGGACTAAATGCTTTTAGCCCAAAACGTCCTGTTTCTGATTCTACACCAGGAAACGATTTGTAACTTTTACATCTGTTCTGGGATGGCACTGTATACACTGGGAGCCCCGGCTGACTGTTTACCGACTGTTTACGGACTGGCAGACAGACAACAGGACCCAAGGTGGAGCTCTGAGAAGGTGCTACTGACACGATGCAGACTGCTAGAGCGGTTTGTATACACTGGGAGCTGACCGGACTGGCTGGCACACAGACAACAGGACTGTTTGAGAAGGTGCCTGACACTGCAGACTTTGGGAGCCCCGGCTGACTGTTTGACTGTTTACCGACTGTTTACGGACTGGCAGACAGACAACAGGACCCAAGGTGGAGCTCTGAGAAGGTGCTACTGACACGATGCAGACTGCTAGAGCGGTTTGTATACACTGGGAGCCCCGGCTGACTGTTTACCGACTGTTTACCGACTGTTTACGGACTGTTTACGGACTGGCAGACAGACAACAGGACCCAAGGTGGAGCTCTGAGAAGGTGCTACTGACACGATGCAGACTGCTAGAGCGGTTTGTATACACTGGGAGCCCCGGCTGACTGTTTACCGACTGTTTACAGACTGTTTACCGACTGGCAGACAGACAACAGGACCCAAGGTGGAGCTCTGAGAAGGTGCTACTGACACGATGCAGACTGCTAGAGCGGTTTGTATACACTGGGAGCCCCGGCTGACTGTTTACTGACTGTTTACCGACTGGCAGACAGACAACAGGACCCAAGGTGGAGCTCTGAGAAGGTGCTACTGACACGATGCAGACTGCTAGAGCGGTTTGTATACACTGGGAGCCCCGGCTGACTGTTTACCGACTGTTTACTGACTGTTTACCGACTGTTTACGGACTGTTTACCAACTCCATTTTAATGAGGGAATGTACTGTAATAGATGAGGATAAACAAAGGCAGTGCGATATGGGGGAGGAAAGGCATTAGTGGAGATTTAAAAAAACACTGCTTGACCTTTTCACTGCTGTGCTTTTCAGCATCTTTAAAGAGCCTGGAAAGAGCCCTAATGGATTATTTAGTGCTAGAAATGTCATAGGAGCATTTTCCTATCAAAACACTCAACGGGGGGAAAATACACACGCTCGTATTTACAGTGAGAAAAATGACTTCACTGAGAGGAAAGCATCTCATCTCCTGGTGGGAAGACATTTCCAAAGGCACTCAACTAATAAAAAAAACAACATGCTGTTTTCCAATGAACGCTGCTTGTTGCAATCTGTTGGCCTTGTTGAACCGTGATGTGTCTTAGAGGAGCTCAATACTGTTGGCCTTGTTGAACCGTGATGTGTCTTAGAGGAGCTCAATACTGTTGGCCTTGTTGAACCGTGATGTGTCTTAGAGGAGCTCAATACTGTAGGCCTTGTTGAACCGTGACGTGCCTTAGAGGAGCTGTTGAACCATGATGTGCCTTAGAGGAGCTCAATACTGTTGGCCTTGTTGAACCGTGATGTGTCTTAGAGGAGCTCAATACTGTTGGCCTTGTTGAACCGTGATGTGTCTTAGAGGAGCTCAATACTGTTGGCCTTGTTGAACCGTGATGTGTCTTAGAGGAGCTCAATACTGTAGGCCTTGTTGAACCGTGACGTGCCTTAGAGGAGCTGTTGAACCATGATGTGCCTTAGAGGAGCTCAATACTGTTGGCCTTGTTGAACCGTGACGTGCCTTAGAGGAGCTCAATACTGTAGGCCTTGTTGAACCGTGACGTGCCTTAGAGGAGCTCAATACTGTAGGCCTTGTTGAACCGTGACGTGCCTTAGAGGAGCTCAATATTGTAGGCCTTGTTGAACCGTGACGTGCCTTAGAGGAGCTCAATACTGTTGGCCTTGTTGAACCGCTCAATACTGTAGGCCTTGTTGAACCGTGATGTGGCTTAGAGGAGCTCAATACTGTTGGCCTTGTTGAACCGTGACGTGACTTAGAGGAGCTCAATACTGTAGGCCTTGTTGAACCGTGATGTGCCTTAGAGGAGCTGAAGTCTCAATACTGTAGGTGAATACTGTAGAAACCTGAATACTGTAGGTGAATACTGTAGAAACCTGAATACTGTAGGTGAATACTGTAGAAACCTGAATACTGTAGGTGAATACTGTAGAAACCTCAATACTGTAGGTGCATACTGTAGAAACCTGAATACTGTAGGTGAATACTGTAGAAACCTCAATACTGTAGGTGAATACTGTAGGTGAATACTGTAGAAACCTAAATACTGTAGGTGAATACTGTAGAAACCTCAATACTGTAGGCAAATACTGTAGAAATCTCAATACTGTAGGTGAATACTGTAGAAACCTCAATACTGTAGGTGAATACTGTAGAAACCTCAATACTGTAGGTGAATACTGTAGGTAATTATGGTAGAAACCTCAATACTGTAGGTGAATACTGTAGAAACCTCAATACTGTAGAAATCTCAATACTGTAGGTGATTACTGTAGAAACCTCAATAATGTAGGTGAATACTGTAGAAACCTCAATACTGTAGGTAATTATGGTAGAAACCTCAATACTGTAGGTGAATACTGTAGAAACCTCAATAATGTAGGTGAATACTGTAGAAACCTCAATACTGTAGGTGAATACTGTAGAAACCTAAATACTGTAGGTGAATACTGTAGAAACCTCAAGACTGTAGAAACCTGAATACTGTAGAAACCTCAATACTGTAGGTAATTATGGTAGAAACCTAAATACTGTAGGTGAATACTGTGGAAACTGAATACTGTAGGTGAATACTGTAGAAACCTCAATACTGTAGGTGAATACTGTAGAAACCTCAATACTGTAGGCAATTATGGTAGAAACCTCAATACTGTAGGTGAATACTGTAGAAACCTGAATACTGTAGGTGAATACTGTAGAAACCTGAATACTGTAGGTGAATACTGTAGAAACCTCAATACTGTAGGTGAATAGTGTAGAAACCTCAATACTGTAGAAACCTCAATACTGTAGGTGAATACTGTAGAAACCTCAATACTGTAGGTGAATATGGTAGAAACCTCAATACTGTAGGTGAATACTGTAGAAACCTCAATACTGTAGGTGAATACTGTAGAAATCTAAATACTGTAGGTGAATACTGTAGAAACCTCAATACTGTAGGTGAATACTGTAGAAACCTCAATACTGTAGGTGAATACTGTAGAAACCTCAATACTGTAGGTGAATACTGTAGGTGATTACTGTAGAAACCTCAATACTGTAGGTGAATACTGTAGGTGATTTACTGTAGAAACCTCAATACTGTAGGTGATTACTGTAGAAACCTCAATACTGTAGGTAATTATGGTAGAAACCTGAATACTGTAGGTGAATACTGTAGAAACCTCAATACTGTAGGTGATTACTGTAGGTGAATACTGTAGGTGAATACTGTAGAAACCTGAATACTGTAGGTGAATACTGTAGAAACCTCAATACTGTAGGTGAATACTGTAGAAACCTCAATACTGTAGGTGAATACTGTAGAAACCTCAATACTGTAGGTGAATACTGTAGAAACCTCAATACTGTAGGTGAATACTGTAGGTAATTATGGTAGAAACCGGAATACTGTAGGTGATTACTGTAGAAACCTCAATACTGTAGATAATTATGGTAGAAACCTGAATACTATAGGTGAATACTGTAGAAACCTCAATACTGTAGGTAATTATGGTAGAAACCTCAATACTGTAGGTGAATACTGTAGAAACCTGAATACTGTACTGTAGAAACCTCAATACTGTAGGTGAATACTGTAGAAACCTCAATACTGTAGGTAATTATGGTAGAAACCTCAATACTGTAGGTGAATACTGTAGAAACCTCAATACTGTAGGTGAATACTGTAGAAACCTGAATACTGTAGGTGAATACTGTAGGAACCTCAATACTGTAGGTAATTATGGTAGAAACCTCAATACTGTAGGTGAATACTGTAGAAACCTGAATACTGTAGGTGAATACTGTAGAAACCTGAATAATGTAGGTAATTATGGTAGAAACCTGAATACTGTAGGTGAATACTGTAGAAACCTCAATACTGTAGGTGAATACTGTAGAAACCTGAATACTGTAGGTAATTATGGTAGAAACCTAAATAATGTAGGTGATTATGGTAGAAACCTCAATACTGTAGGTGAATACTGTAGGTAAATACAGTAGGTGAATACAGTAGGTAAATACAGTAGGTAAATACAGTAGGTGAATACTGTAGGTAAATACAGTAGGTGAATACTGTAGGTAAATACAGTAGGTGAATACTGTAGGTAAATACAGTAGGTGAATACTGTAGGTGAATACTGTAGGTAAATACAGTAGGTGATTACTGTAGGTGAATTCTGTGGGTAAATACAGTAGGTAAATACAGTAGGTGAATACAGTAGGTAAATACTGTAGGTAAATACAGTAGGTGAATACTGTAGGTAAATACAGTAGGTGAATTCAGTAGGTGAATACTGTAGGTAAATACAGTAGGTAAATACAGTAGGTGAATACAGTAGGTAAATACAGTAGGTGTTTACTGTAGAAAACTAAATACGGTAGGTGATTGAGATGGAGAGTAAGTCTGGTTTACTAGACAGACTGGTGTATGTAAGACAGGGCCTGTATCCACAAATCATCTCACAGTAGGGCTGGTGGTCTAGGATCTGTCCATGAGTCTTATTCATTAGGATCTAGGATCAGGTCCATGTAGTCTTATTCATTAGGATCTAGGATCAGGTCCATGACACTTATTCATTATGATCTAGGGTCAGGTTCATGACACTTATTCATTATGATCTAGGGTCAGGTTCATGTAGTCTTATTCATTAGGATCTAGGATCAGGTCCCATCTGTCTATGTAGTCAGTAGGATCAGGTCCCATCTGTCTATGTAGTCTTAGTCATTAGGATCTAGGATCAGGTTCATGTAGTCTTATTCATTAGGATCTAGGATCAGGTTCATGTAGTCTTATTCATTAGGATCTAGGATCTGTCCATGTAGTCTTAATCATTAGGATCTAGGATCAGGTCCCATCTGTCCATGTAGTCGTATTCATCTAAAAGGACAACCTGATCGTAGATCACCACTCCTACTGAGACTCTTTATGACCTGATCCTAGATCTCCTACACTGAAACTCTTTATGACCTGATCCTAGATCTCCTACTCTGAGACTCTTTATGACCTGATCCTAGATCTCCTTCTCTGAGACTCTTTATGACCTGATCCTAGATCACCACTCCTACGGAGACTCTTTATGACCTGATCCTAGATCACCACTCCTACTGAGACTCTTTATGACCTGATCCTAGATCACCACTCCTACTGAGACTCTTTATGACCTGATCCTAGATCACCACTCCTACGGAGACTCTTTATGACCTGATCCTAGATCACCACTCCTACTGAGACTCTTTATGACCTGATCCTAGATCACCACTCCTACGGAGACTCTTTATGACCTGATCCTAGAACAGTCCTACTCTGAGACTCTTTATGACCTGATCCTAGATCACCACTCCTACTGAGACTCTTTATGATCTGATCCTAGATCTCCTACTCTGAGACTCTTTATGACCTGATCCTAGATATCCTACTCGGAGACTCTTTATGACCTGATCCTAGATCTCCTTCTCTGAGACACTTTATGACCTGATCCTAGATCAGTCCTATTCCAAGACTCTTTGTGGATATGGACCTTGGTGTATGTAGCCTGCTGCCAAACTCAGAAACAGTGTCCTCACTCAGTTCACCTTTCCTCCTCTCCTCCCTTCTTCCTCCCTCCCTTCCTCCTCTCATCCCTTCCTGCTCTCCTCCCTTCCTCTTCCCCTCCCTTCATCCTTCCTCCCTCATCCCCTCCCTTCCTCCTCTTCTCCTCCCTTCCTCCCTCATCCCCTCCCTCTCTTCCTCCTCTCCTTTCTTCCTCCCCTCCTCTCCTCCCTTCCTCCCTTCCTCCTCTCTTCATCATCCCTTCCTCCTCCCCTCCCTTCCTCCCCCTTCCTCCTCCTCCCTCCCTTCCTCCCTCATCCCCTCCCTCTCTTCCTCCCCTCCTCTCCTCCCTTCCTCCTCATCCCTCCCTTCCTCCTCCCTTCCTCCTCTCCCCTCCCTTCCTCCTCTCCTCCCTTCCTCCTCCTCCCTCCCTTCCTCCTCTCCCCTCCCTTCCTCCTCTCCTCCCTTCCTCCTCCTCCCTCCCTTCCTCCTCTCCTCCCTCCCTTCCTCCTCTCCTCCCTCCCTTCCTCCTCTCCTCCCTCCCTCTCCTCCAGCAGCTCAGAGTTTCCAGCTGAACCCCGAGACACCATGCTGGAGGGAATGGGAGGAGTATGTTTCTCTGCACCTCCTCTCCTCCCTCCCTCCCTCTCCTCCAGCAGCCCAGTTTCCAGCTGAACCCCGAGACACCATGCTGGAGGGAATGGGAGGAGTATGTTTCTCTGCACCTCCTCTCCTCCCTCCCTCCCTCTCCTCCAGCAGCCCAGAGTTTCCAGCTGAACCCCGAGACACCGTGCTGGAGGGAATGGGAGGAGTATGTTTCTCTCCACCGGCATCTCATGCAAGGAAAAGATGGCAGATGACTGTTTTCAATGAGAGGGGTCCCAGTAAGTGGAAAAGTGGTGTAAAACAGCTTCTGGGCCCAGATACAATAAACAGACACACGGAGAGATAAAGAGACATAGAGATAGAGAGACAGAGACCCAGATAGATAGAGACCCAGAGAGATAGAGAGACAGAGACCCAGAGAGATAGAGACCCAGAGAGATAGAGACCAGAGAGACGGAGACCCAGAGAGATGGAGACCCAGAGACGCAGAGACCCAGAGAGGCAGAGACCCAGAGAGATGGAGACACAGAGAGATGGAGACCCAGAGAGACGGAGACCCAGAGACGCAGAGACCCAGAGAGACGGAGACCCAGAGAGACGGAGACCCAGAGAGATGGAGACCCAGAGAGACGGAGACCCAGAGACACGGAGACCCAGAGAGACGGAGACCCAGAGAGACGGAGACCCAGAGAGACGGAGACCCAGAGAGACGGAGACCCAGAGAGACGGAGACCCAGAGAGACGGAGACCCAGAGAGACGGAGACCCAGAGAGACGGAGACCCAGAGACGCAGAGACCCAGAGAGGCGGAGACCCAGAGAGACGGAGACCCAGAGAGACGGAGACCCAGAGAGACGGAGACCCAGAGAGACGGAGACCCAGAGAGACGGAGACCCAGAGAGACGGAGACCCAGAGAGATTGAGACCGTTCCTACCTGTGACAGTCTTGGTCTTGACCGGGCTGCTGGCGTAGTCCGAGGCCTGATTGGATGGCTGCTTGGCGAATGGCATGCTCCCCACAGACACCTCGTCCTCCCTCCGCTTGGACATGGACACGGGAACCGGCACCGCAGCCTGCGATGACACCACACCCCCACCGATGACATCACACGGTGACTCAGCAACCAAAGAGACTTGACTAGAACCAAGCTGAGATGCACTTATCATCAGTGTATTTATTGGAATGATTTCAGTGGTCGGACATGTAGTCTGAGATAGACAGGGCTGCCTCTTAGAGAGATCTCCAGCCTGCTCCATCAGTCCTGAACCTGTAGTCTGAGATAGACAGGGCTGCCTCTTAGAGAGATCTCCAGCCTGCTCCATCAGTCCTGACCATGTAGTCTGATATAGACAGGGCTGCCTCTTAGAGAGATCTCCAGCCTGCTCCATCTGTCCTGACCTTCTTAGAGAGAGTACAAAACATTCAACAACACTACCAAAAGTATGTGGACACCTGCTAGTCGAACATCTCATTCCAAAATCATGGGTATTAATACGGAGTTGGTTCCCCCCCCTTTGCTGCTATAACAGCCTCCACTCTTCTGGGAAGGCTTTCCACTAGATGTTGGAACATTACTGCTATAACAGCCTACACTCTTCTGGGAAGGCTTTCCACTAGATGTTGGAACATTGCTGCTATAACAGTCTCCACTCTTCTGGGAAGGCTTTCCACTAGATGTTGGAACATTGCTGCTATAACAGCCTCCACTCTTCTGGGAAGGCTTTCCACTAGATGTTGGAACATTGCTGCTATAACAGTCTCCACTCTTCTGGGAAGGCTTTCCACTAGATGTTGGAACATTGCTGCTATAACAGCCTCCACTCTTCTGGGAAGGCTTTCCACTAGATGTTGGAACATTGCTGCTATAACAGCCTCCACTCTTCTGGGAAGGCTTTCCACTAGATGTAGGAACATTGCTGCTATAACAGCCTCCACTCTTCTGGGAGGCTTTCCACTAGATGTTGGAACATTGCTGCTATAACAGCCTCCACTCTTCTGGGAAGACTTTCCACTAGATGTCGGAACATTGTTGCTATAACAGCCTCCACTCTTCTGGGAGGCTTTCCACTAGATGTTGGAACATTGCTGCTATAACAGCCTCCACTCTTCTGGGAAGGCCTTCCACTAGATGTTGGAACATTGCTGCGGGGACTAGCTTCCATTCAGCCACAAGAGCATTAGTGAGGTCGGGTGCTGATGTTTAGCGATTAGTCCTGGCTCGTGGTCCAATTCATCCCAAAGGTGTTCGATGGGGTTGAGGTCAGGGCTCTGTGCTGGCCAGTCAAGTTCTTCCACACCGATCTCGACAAACCATTTCTGTATGGACCTCATTTTGTTCATGGGGGCATTGTCATGCTGAAACAGGAAATGGCCTTTCCCCAAACTGTTGCCACAAAGTTGGAAGCACAGAATCATCTAGAATGTCATTGTATGTTGTAGCGTTAAGTTTTCCCTCCACTGGAACTAAGGGTCCCGAACCATGAAAAACAGCCCCAGACCATTATTCCTCCTCCACCAAACTTTACAGTTGACACTATGCATTGGGGCAGGTAGGGTTCTCCTGGCATCCGCCAAACTCAGATTATTAAATTGTGTGCGGCTGCCATGGAAACCCATTACATGAAGCTCCCGACCAACAGTGTTGTTGTTGCTTCCAGAGGTAGTTTGGAACTCGGTAGTGAGGGTTACAACCCGAGGACAGACCATTTTTACATACTAAACGATTCAGCACACGTTGGTCCCGTTCTGTGAGCTTGTGTGGTCTACCACTTCACGGCTGAGCCGTTGTTGCTCCTAGACGTTTCCCCTTCACAATAACAGCACTTACAGTTGACCCCGGGGCAGCTCTAGCAGGGCAGAAATTGGACAAACTGACTTGTTGGACGGTGCCACGTTGAAACTCACTTAGCTCTTCAGTAAGGCCCATTCTACTGGCAATGTTTGTCTATGGAGATTGCATGGCAGTGTGCTCAATTTTATACACCTGTCAGCGAAGGTTTGTCCACATACGTTTGTATAAATAGTGTCGGTCCTCTCTGGTTCTCAGAGACAACAGGACATGACTGCCTGTCATGGACATTAACTTCAGTCAGCTCCAATCATTAAAAGAGGGTTCATCTGAGAAACACAAGAGCCTGGAGGGCAGTGGAGGGGAGAGGAGAGGAGGAGAGGAGAGGAGGAGAGAGGGGAGGAGGAGAGGAGGGGAGAGGAGAGGAGAGGAGAGGAGAGGAGAGAGGATGACAGGAGAGGAGAGGAGAGGAGAGAGGATGACAGGAGAGGAGGAGAGAGGAGAGGAGGAGAGGAGAAGAGAGGGGAGGAGGAGAGAGGGGAGGAGGAGAGGAGGAGAGGTGGAGAGAGGAGAGGAGAAGAGAGGAGGAGGAGGAGGAGGAGGAGGAGAGGAGAGGAGAAGAGAAGAGGAGAGAGGGGAGGAGGGAGGAGGAGAGGAGAAGAGAGGTGGGGAGAGGAGAGAAGGAGAAATGAGAGGAGAGGAGGCGAGGAGGGGAGAGGATGAGAGAGGAGGGGAGAGGAGAGGAGAGGGAGAGGAGGAGAAAGGAGAGGAGAGGTGGGGAGAGGAGAGGAGAAGAGAAGAGAAGAGAGAGAGAGGAGAGGAAGAGAGGAGAAGAGAAGGGAAGAGGAGAGAGGGGAGGAGAGAGGGGAGGGAGGGAGGAGAGGAGAAGAGAAGAGAAGAGGAGAGGAGGAGAGGAGAGGAGGAGAGGAGGTGAGAGAGGAGGAGAAAGGAGGAGAGGAGAGGAGAGGTGGGGAGAGGAGAGAAGGAGAAATGAGAGGAGAGGAGGCGAGGAGGGGAGAGGATGAGAGAGGAGGGGAGAGGAGAGGAGAGGGAGTGGAGGAGAAAGGAGAGGTAGGGAGTGGAGGAGAAAGGAGAGGTGGGGAGAGGAGAGGTGGGGAGAGGAGGAGAAAGGAGGAGAGAGGGGAGGGGAGGGGAGAGGAGAGGAGGAGAGAGGGGAGGGGAGGAGAAAGGAGAGAGGGGAGGGGAGAGGAGAGGAGGGGAGAGGAGAGGTGGAGAGAGAGGAGGGAAGGGAGAGAAGGGGGGAGGGGAGGATATGAGAGAGCAATGCTGGGCTGGCTACAAGGCTGTAGGTAAAGAGGCTCCAACAGGCCCATAGGCTCCAAGAGCAACACAGGGGATGAGGTGGGGGCTGAAGGCTCGGGGCCAGGGGTCGGTGATGGGTGAATGTTTGTGTAGAGCGGCCTCACACAGAGCTGGCAGACTGCAGCTCACGGCCGTTCTGCTTGGCCCTGGCCCTATGTGTGTGTGTGTGGGGGGGGGAAACAACACTGGCACCCGACAGCAGCAGCAGCTAGCTACAGTATGACATCTGGCAGGGGCCCACACACACACACGCACAGACGCACGCGCGCGCACAGACACACACGCACACACACGCGCGCACACACACACACACCTACACACACACACACATCCAGATTACTTGATGTGAAAACTCTCAAATATTTTTGACCTGATAATATTCATTTCTACTCGTCCACTGAGTGGAACATATCTGGATATATCACCATCACCATCTGGATATATCACCATCACCACCTGGATATATCACCACCTGGATATATCACCACCTGGATATATCACCACCTGGATATATCACCACCTGGATATATCACCACCTGGATATATCACCACCTGGATATATCACCACCTGGATATATCACCACCTGAATATATCACCACCTGAATATATCACCACCTGGATATATCACCACCTGGATATATCACCACCTGAATATATCACCACCTGAATATATCACCACATGGATATATCACCACCACCACCTGGATATATCACCACCTGGATATATCACCACCTGGATATATCACCACCTGGATATATCACCTCCTGAATATATCACCACCTGGATATATCACCACCTGGATATATCACCACCTGGATATATCACCACCTGGATATATCACCATCACCATCTGGATATATCACCATCACCACCTGGATATATCACCACCTGGATATATCACCATCACCATCTGGATATATCACCATCACCACCTGGATATATCACCACCTGGATATATCACCACCTGGATATATCACCACCTGGATATATCACCACCTGAATATATCACCACCTGAATATATCACCACCTGAATATATCACCACCTGAATATATCACTTCCTGAATATATCACTTCCTTAATATATCACTTCCTGAATATATCACTTCCTTAATATATCACTTCCTGAATATATCACCACCTGAATATATCACTTCCTGAATATATCACCACCACCACCTGGATATATCACCACCTGAATATATCACTTCCTGAATATATCACCACCTTAATATATCACCATCACCACCTGGATATATCACCACCTGAATATATCACCTCCTGAATATATCACCACCTTAATATATCACCACCTGAATATATCACCACCTGGATATATCACCACCTTAATATATCACCACCTGGATATATCACCACCTGAATATATCACCACCTGAATATATCACCACCTGAATATATCACCACCTGAATATATCACCACCTGAATATATCACTTCCTGAATATATCACTTCCTGAATATATCACCGCCTGAATATATCACTTCCTGAATATATCACCACCTAAATATATCACCACCTGAATATATGACTTCCTGAATATATCACTTCCTGAATATATCACCGCCTGAATATATCACTTCCTGAATATATCACCACCTAAATATATCACCACCTGAATATATGACTTCCTGAATATATCACCACCTGGATATATCACCACCTGGATATATCACCACCTGGATATATCACCACCTGGATATATCACCACCTGAATATATCACCACCTGGATATATCACCACCTGGATATATCACCACCTGAATATATCACCACCTGAATATATCACCACCTGGATATATCACCACCTGAATATATCACCACCTGGATATATCACCACCTGGATATATCACTTCCTTAATATATCACCACCTGATATATCACCACCTGGATATATCACCACCACCACCTGGATATATCACCACCTGGATATATCACCACCTGAATATATCACCACCTGGATATATCACCACCACCACCTGGATATATCACCACCACCACCTGGATATATCACCACCTGGATATATCACCACCTGAATATATCACCACCTGGATATATCACCACCTGGATATATCACCACCACCACCTGGATATATCACCACCTGGATATATCACCACCTGAATATATCACCACCTGAATATATCACTTCCTGAATATATCACTTCCTGAATATATCACCACCTGAATATATCACTTCCTGAATATATCACCACCTGAATATATCACTTCCTGAATATATCACTTCCTGAATATATCACTTCCTGAATATATCACCACCTGAATATACCACCACCTGAATATATCACCACCTGAATATATCACTTCCTGAATATATCACTTCCTGAATATATCACCGCCTGAATATATCACTTCCTGAATATATCACCACCTACATATATCACCACCTGAATATATGACTTCCTGAATATATCACTTCCTGAATATATCACTTCCTGAATATATCACCACCTAAATATATCACCTCCTGGATATCACCACCTGAATATATCACTACCTGAATATATGACTTCCTGAATATATCACTTCCTGAATATATCACTTCCTGAATATATCACCTCCTGAATATATCACCACCTAAATATATCACCACCTGAATATATCACTTCCTGAATATATCACCACCTGAATATATCACCACCTGAATATATCACCACCTGAATATATCACTTCCTGAATATATCACTTCCTGAATATATCACCACCTGGATATATCACCACCTGAATATATCACTACCTGAATATATCACCACCTGAATATATCACCACCTGAATATATCACCACCTGAATATATCACTTCCTGAATATATCACCACCTGAATATATCACTTCCTGAATATATCACTTCCTGAATATATCACTTCCTGAATATATCACCACCTGGATATATCACCACCTGAATATATCACCACCTGAATATATCACCACCTGGATATATCACCACCTGAATATATCACCACCTGAATATATCACTTCCTGAATATATCACTTCCCGAATATATCACCACCTGAATATATCACCACCTGAATATATCACCACCTGGATATATCACCACCTGAATATATCACCACCTGAATATATCACCACCTGAATATACCTGAATATATCACCACCTGAATATATCACCACCTGAATATATCACCACCTGAATATATCACCACCTGAATATATCACCACCTGAATATATCACCACCTGAATATATCACCACCTGAATATATCACTTCCTGAATATATCACCACCTGGATATATCACCACCTGGATATATCACCACCTGGATATATCACCACCTGAATATATCACCACCTGAATATATCACCTCCTGAATATATCACCACCTGGATATATCACCACCTGGATATATCACCCCCTGAATATATCACCACCTGAATATATCACTTCCTGAATATATCACTTCCTGAATATATCACTTCCTGAATATATCACCACCTGAATATATCACTTCCTGAATATATCACCACCTTAATATATCACCACCTGGATATATCACCACCTGAATATATCACCTCCTGAATATATCACTTCCTGAATATATCACTTCCTGAATATATCACTTCCTGAATATATCACCACCTGAATATATCACTTCCTGAATATATCACCACCTTAATATACCACCACCTGGATATATCACCACCTGAATATATCACCACCTGAATATATCACCACCTGGATATATCACCACCACCACCTGGATATATCACCACCTGGATATATCTCCACCACCACCTGGATATATCACCACCTGGATATATCACCACCTGAATATATCACCACCTGAATATATCACCACCTGGATATATCACAACCTGGATATATCTCCACCACCACCTGGATATATCACCACCTGGATATATCACCACCTGAATATATCACCACCTGGATATATCACCACCACCTCCTGGATATATCACCACCTGGATATATCACCACCTGAATATATCACCACCTGGATATATCACCACCTGGATATATCACCACCTGAATATATCACCACCTGAATATATCACCACCTGAATATATCACCACCTGGATATATCACCACCTGGATATATCACCTCCTGAATATATCACCACCTGGATATATCACCACCTGGATATATCACCACCTGGATATATCACCACCTGGATATATCACCACCTGGATATATCACCACCTGAATATATCACCACCTGAATATATCACCTCCTGAATATATCACTTCCTGAATATATCACTTCCTGAATATATCACCACCTGAATATATCACCTCCTGAATATATCACCACCTGGATATATCACCACCTGGATATATCACCACCTGAATATATCACCACCTGGATATATCACCACCTGGATATATCACCACCTGGATATATCACCACCTGGATATATCACCACCTGAATATATCACCACCTGAATATATCACCACCTGGATATATCACCACCTGGATATATCACTACCTGGATATATCACCACCTGGATATATCACCACCTGGATATATCACCACCTGGATATATCACCACCTGGATATATCACCACATGGATATATCACTTCCTGAATATATTATTATATTTCTCAGGCTTTCCTGAGGAGTCACATCATGTCAGCTACTTTCTGCTTTACACAAAGAGGTCCTCAACCTCCCTGTCTGCAACGCTCCAGTATTCTAGAACGCTCCAGTATTCTGCAACGCTCCAGTATTCTGCAACGCTCCAGTATTCTAGAACGCTCCAGTATTCTGCAACGCTCCAGTATTCTGCAACGCTCCAGTATTCTAGAACGCTCCAGTATTCTGCAACGCTCCAGTATTCTGCAACGCTCCAGTATTCTGCAACGCTCCAGTATTCTAGAACGCTCCAGTATTCTGCAACGCTCCAGTATTCTGCAACGCTCCAGTATTCTGAAACGCTCCAGTATTCTGCAACGCTCCAGTATTCTAGAACGCTCCAGTATTCTGCAACGCTCCAGTATTCTGCAACGCTCCAGTATTCTGCAACGCTCCAGTATTCTAGAACGCTCCAGTATTCTGCAACGCTCCAGTATTCTAGAACGCTCCAGTATTCTGCAACGCTCCAGTATTATAGAACGCTCCAGTATTCTGCAACGCTCCAGTATTCTGCAACGCTCCAGTATTCTGCAACGCTCCAGTATTCTAGAACGCTCCAGTATTCTGCAACGCTCCAGTATTCTAGAACGCTCCAGTATTCTAGAACGCTCCAGTATTCTAGAACGCTCCAGTATTCTGCAACGCTCCAGTATTCTGCAACGCTCCAGTATTCTGCAACGCTCCAGTATTCTAGAATGCTCCAGTATTCTAGATCGCTCCAGTATTCTGCAACGCTCCAGTATTCTAGAACGCTCCAGTATTCTGCAACGCTCCAGTATTCTAGAACGTTCCAGGGAACATTCCTATCCGTCTCTCTCCCTCCTGACCCCAAACACTAAGCCTCGTCCTTCTCCTCTGTCCTTCAGCTGAAGGCCTCAGCTAATCCTGCACACCCAGCCTTCACACTCTAACCCTGACAGCCAGGAGTGTGTGTGTGTGTGTGTGTCAGCTAGGTTAGATGAGGAACAGGTCTCATTCACCCTGGCACTGAGTCAATCACTAACATGTGCTTCCTTCTCTCTCCCCTGTGGGAGGTACGGACCAGACGAGTTCACTGAACAAATACATGTTTCCCAAAGATACATTTAGATCCATGTCCTCTATAAGGCTGAACCTGTGTAATGTCCAACCAGCCTCTCTATCTGTCCTCTATCTAACCAGCCTCTCTATCTGTCCTCTATAAGGCTGAACCTGTGTAATGTCCAACCAGCCTCTCTATCTGTCCTCTATAAGGCTGAACCTGTGTAATGTCTGTCCCATCTAACCAGCTCTATCTCTATCTGTGTGTAATGTCCAACCAGCCTCTCTATCTGTCCTCTATAAGGCTGAACCTGTGTAATGTCCAACCAGCCTCTCTATCTGTCCTCTATAAGGCTGAACCTGTGTAATGTCCAACCAGCCTCTCTATCTGTCCTCTATCTAACCAGCCTCTCTATCTGTCCTCTATAAGGCTGTCCAACCAGCCTCTCTATCTGTCCTCTATCTAACCAGCCTCTCTATCTGTCCTCTATAAGGCTGAACCTGTGTAATGTCCAACCAGCCTCTCTATCTGTCCTCTATCTAACCAGCCTCTCTATCTGTCCTCTATAAGGCTGAACCTGTGTAATGTCCAACCAGCCTCTCTATCTGTCCTCTATCTAACCAGCCTCTCTATCTGTCCTCTATAATGTCCAACCAAGGCTGTCCTCTATAAGGCTGAACCTGTGTAATGTCCAACCAGCCTCTCTATCTGTCCTCTATCTAACCAGCCTCTCTATCTGTCCTCTATAAGGCTGAACCTGTGTAATGTCCAACCAGCCTCTCTATCTGTCCTCTATAAGGCTGAACCTGTGTAATGTCCAACCAGCCTCTCTATCTGTCCTCTATAAGGCTGAACCTGTGTAATGTCCAACCAGCCTCTCTATCTGTCCTCTATCTAACCAGCCTCTCTATCTGTCCTCTATAAGGCTGAACCTGTGTAATGTCCAACCAGCCTCTCTATCTGTCCTCTATAAGGCTGAACCTGTGTAATGTCCAACCAGCCTCTCTATCTGTCCTCTATAAGGCTGAACCTGTGTAATGTCCAACCAGCCTCTCTATCTGTCCTCTATCTAACCAGCCTCTCTATCTGTCCTCTATAAGGCTGAACCTGTGTAATGTCCAACCAGCCTCTCTATCTGTCCTCTATAAGGCTGAACCTGTGTAATGTCCAACCAGTCTCTCTATCTGTCCTCTATAAGGCTGAACCTGTGTAATGTCCAACCAGTCTCTCTATCTGTCCTCTATAAGGATGAACCTGTGTAATGTCCAACCAGCCTGTGTAACGTCCAACCAGTCTCTCTGTCTGTCCTCTATAAGGCTGAACCTGTGTAATGTCCAACCAGCCTCTCTGTCTGTCCTCTATAAGGCTGAACCTGTATAATGTCCAACCAGTCTCTCTATCGGTCCTCTATAAGGCTGAACCTGTATAATGTCCAACCAGCCTCTCTATCTGTCCTCTATAAGGCTGAACCTGTGTAATGTCCAACCAGTCTCTCTATCTGTCCTCTATAAGGTTGAACCTGTGTAATGTCCAACCAGCCTCTCTATCTGTCCTCTATAAGGCTGAACCTGTGTAATGTCCAACCATCCTCTCTATCTGTCCTCTATAAGGCTGAACCTGTGTAATGTCCAACCAGCCTCTCTATCTGTCCTCTATAAGGCTGAACCTGTGTAATGTCCAACCATCACTCTCTGTCTGTCCTCTATAACAGAATGTCTGTCCTGTGTAGAATGTCTGTCCTGTGTAGAATGTCTGTCCTGTGTAGAATGTCTGTCCTGTGTAGAATGTCTGTCCTGTGTAGAATGTCTGTCCTGTGTAGAATGTCTGTCCTGTGTAAATAGCTCATGGTACAGAATGTCCAACGGTGTGTGTGTGTGTGTGTGTGTGTGTTCTACCTGTTGCCTGCTACTCCTCTTCTGAGGCTGGTGGAGGATCCATGTACTGAAGACTGGATCCAGGTTCACAGCAATGCCCTGGACGCTGACCAGGGACACAGCACCTACAGACAACACATACAGAACAGCAGGTTACCCACAATGCCCTGGACGCTGACCAGGAACACAGCACCTACAGACAACACATACAGAACAGCAGGTTACCCACAATGCCCTGGACGCTGACCAGGAACACAGCACCTACAGACAACACATACAGAACAGACCTAGTAAGGTTGTGAATCAGGTAACCATGTTCCTACTGCCAGGTGGTAACCATGTTCCTACTGCCAGGTAGTAACCATGTTCCTACTGCCAGGTGGTAACCATGTTCCTACTGCCAGGTGGTAACCATGTTCCTACTGCCAGGTGGTAACCATGTTCCTACTGCCAGGTGGTAACCATGTTCCTACTGCCAGGTGGTAACCATGTTCCTACTGCCAGGTAGTAACCATGTTCCTACTGCCAGGTAGTAACCATGTTCCTACTGCCAGGTGGTAACCATGTTCCTACTGCCAGGTAGTAACCATGTTCCTACTGCCAGGTAGTAACCATGTTCCTACTGCCAGGTGGTAACCATGTTCCTACTGCCAGGTGGTAACCATGTTCCTACTGCCAGGTCAGTAACCATGTTCCTATCTAGTCCCAGGTAGTAACCATGTTGGTAATCATGTTCCTACTGTCCCAGGTAGTAACCATGTTCCTACTGCCAGGAGTAACCATGTTCCTACTAGCCAGGTAGTAACCATGTTCCTACTGCCAGGTAGTAACCATGTTCCTACTGTAACCATGTTCCTGTTCAGCCTTTGAGGACACAGTGTTCCTACTAGTCCCAGGTGGTAACCATGTTCAGCCTTTGAGGACACAGTGCCAGGTGGTAATGTTCATGTTCCTACTGTCCCAGGTAGTAACCATGTTCCTACTGCCTTTGAGGACCAGGTGTGTTCAGGTAACCATGTTCCTGTGCCTTTGAGGACACAGTGTAATCCATGTTCCTACTGCCAGGTGTAGTAACCATGTTCCTACTGCCAGCCTTTGAGGAACCATGTTCCTAGTCCCAGGTAGTAACCATGTGTGTTCAGCCCCTATCTACTGCCAGGTAGTAATCATGTTCAGCCTCTGAGGACACAGTGTATATCTCATCTAGTCCCAGGTTGTAACCATGTTCAGCCTCTGAGGACACAGTGTATATCTCATCTAGTCCCAGGTCGTAACCATGTTCCCTTGTTCAGCCTTTGAGGACACAGTGTATATCTCATCTAGTCCCAGGTAGTAACCATGTTCAGCCTCTGAGGACACAGTGTATATCTCATCTAGTCCCAGGTCGTAACCATGTTCCCTTGTTCAGCCTTTGAGGACACAGTGTATATCTCATCTAGTCCCAGGTCGTAACCATGTTGAGCCTCTGAGGACACAGTGTATATCTCATCTAGTCCCAGGTAGTAACCATGTTCAGCCTCTGAGGACACAGTGTATATCTCATCTAGTCCCAGGTCGTAACCATGTTCCCTTGTTCAGCCTTTGAGGACACAGTGTATATCTCATCTAGTCCCAGGTCGTAACCATGTTGAGCCTCTGAGGACACAGTGTATATCTCATCTAGTCCCAGGTAGTAACCATGTTCAGCCTCTGAGGACACAGTGTATATCTCATCTAGTCCCAGGTAGTAACCATGTTCCTATGTTCAGCCTTTGAGGTAGCCATGTGTTCAAAGTGTGTCCCACAAAGCCAAGAATAACATTTCCTCTTGATAAATCTCTATGAAACTCAAGACTTTCAGGAGGTTTAGTTTATTCTTAACTAATAATCTTTAGCAACAATATGTGGCTGAGGTAATGCCAGGGGATGGTATTGATAATGACTAGCATGCCGTGGGGATTAGGGAGAGGGCTCTGGCGTGCCGTGGAATGTCTCGGGAAACAACGATGAAGAGAACACCGCGGAACATCTGATGAGCCTGGGGAGTTCCGAGGGGCTTTGGCGCTGTCCGGTTATTCCTGTTTCAGCCCTGAGGACACAGTGTATATCTCATCTAGGGAGTAACCATGGTGAGGGGGGATATCTCATCAGACTGAGGGTAACCATGTTGTGGGGGGGACACAGTGTGTATCAGACTGGGGGGTAACGGTGTATCAGACTGAGGAGTGTATATCTCATCGGTGTATCAGACTGAGGAGGGTGTATATCTATCTAGTCCCAGGTGTATCAGACTGAGGGAGGGGGTAACAGTGTATCAGACTGAGGGTGAGGACACAGTGTTTATCTCATGTATCAGACTGAGGGTGTATATCTCATCTAGGGGGTAACGGTGTTATCAGACTGAGGGGTGTGGGGGGGTGTATCTCAGACTGAGGACACAGTGGTTGAGCCTCTGAGGGTAACCATAGTGTATGTTCAGACTGAGGGCCATGTGTTCAAAGGGTCCCACAAAGCCAGTGTATCAGACTGAGGGTGGGGTTTAACAGTGTATCAGACTGAGGGTGGGTAATGCCAGGGGATGGTGTATCAGACTGAGGGTGGGGATTAACGGTGTATCAGACTGAGGGTGGGGGGTAACTATGAACATCAGACTGAGGGGGGGGGGTTATTCCTGTTTCAGGTGTATCAGACTGAGGGTGGGGGTAACGGTGTATCAGACTGAGGGGAGGGGGTAACGGTGTATCAGCCTGAGGGTGGGGGGTAACGGTGTATCAGACTGAGGAGGGGGTAACAGTGTATCAGACTGAGGGGGGGGTAACAGTGTATCAGCCTGAGGGTGGGGGGTAACAGTGTATCAGCCTGAGGGGTGGGGGGTAACAGTGTATCAGACTGAGGGGTCAGACGAGGGGGGTAACAGTGTATCAGACTGAGGGTGGGGGGTAACAGTGTATCAGACTGAGGGTGGGGGGTAACGGTGTATCAGACTGAGGGTGGGGGGTAACGGTGTATCAGACTGAGGGTGGGGGGTAATGGTGTATCAGACTGAGGGTGGGGGGTAACGGTGTATCAGACTGAGGGTGGGGGGTAACGGTGTATCAGACTGAGGGCCTGAGGGGGGGTAACGGTGTATCAGACTGAGGGTGGGGGGTAACGGTGTATCAGACTGAGGGTGGGGGAGGGGAACTCTGAGGGTGGGGGGACTGATCTATGAGGGTGGGGGTAACTCTAGGGGATGATCTGAGGGTGGGGGGTAAGTGATCAGACTGAGGGAGGGGGACTGATCTATGTTAATGTTGAGTAACTGAGGGTGGGGGGACTGATCTACTGTTAATGTTGAGTAACTCTAGGGGACAGATCTAGGGTGGGGGGTAACTCAGGGGACTGATCTACTGTTAATGGGGAGTAACTAGGGGACTGATCTATGTTAATGTTGAGTAACTAGGGGACTGATCTATGTTAATGTTGAGTAACTAGGGGACTGATCTATGTTAATGTTGAGTAACTAGGGGACTGATCTATGTTAATGTTGAGTAACTCTAGGGGACTGATCTATGTTAATGTTGAGTAACTCTAGGGGGACTGATCTATGTTAATGTTGAGTAACTAGGGGACTGATCTATGTTAATGTTGAGTAACTCTAGGGGACTGATCTATGTTAATGTTGAGTAACTATAGGGGGACTGATCTATGTTAATGTTGAGTAACTAGGGGACTGATCTATGTTAATGTTGAGTAACTAGGGTGGGGGACTGATCTATGTTAATGTTGAGTAACTAGGGGACTGATCTATGTTAATGTTGAGTAACTCTAGGGGACTGATCTATGTTAATGTTGAGTAACTCTAGGGGACTGATCTATGTTAATGTTGAGTAACTCTAGGGGGACTGATCTATGTTAATGTTGAGTAACTAGGGGACTGATCTATGTTAATGTTGAGTAACTCTAGGGGACTGATCTATGTTAATGGTGAGTAACTCTAGGGGACTGATCTATGTTAATGTTGAGTAACTCTAGGGGACTGATCTATGTTAATGGTGAGTAACTCTAGGAGAACTGGTTGAATAACAGAGTCCATAGATAACAGCAATGAGTTCCTGAACCCCCTTTACTATGAGGACACAGAGAAGATGAGGCCACACTCTCACTGTCCCTTCCCTCTCACTGTCCTCTCTTCCTCTCCCCCTCTCCCCTCTATCTATCTATCCATCCATCCATCCATCCATCCATCCATCCTCTCTCTCTCTCTCTCTCTCTCTCTCTCTCTCTCTCCTCTCTCTCTCTCCCTCCCTCCCTCCCCTCCCTCCCTCCCCTCCCTCCCTCCCTCCTCCCCTCCCTCCCTCCATCTCTCCCTCCCTCTCCCCTCTCTCCTCCCCTCCCTCCCTCCTCCCCCTCCCTCCCTCCATCCCTCCCTCCCTCCCTCCCCCTCCCTCCCTCCTCCCCTCCCTCCCAGAGGACCCATAACCTCATGCCTGTGGGTAGATCTCCTAGCCTGCTGTAGACCACACTGTGGTAGGGTAATAGGGCTGGGCTGTGTGGGCTGCTGGACGGGGTCCCGCAACTGTAAGTGACTTCTCTGCACCAGAGCAGGGTTGTATATATACAATATGTATCCCAAATGGCACCCTATTCCCTATATAGTGCACTACTAAAGATCAGAACCCTATTCCCTATATAGTACACTACTTTAGACCAGGGCACATTAGTAAAAGGGTGTAATTTATATAAAAACTCCTACATGTTCTGTAGTACAGTGAAGATGCATTAGATGGATAAACCCTGGTCCTGGAGACCAGAGGCACATGCTACCGGTTTCATAAAGCTAGCCAGCTTCATTACAGGTCAGGCCTCATCCGTACTGCGACAGTGGATAGCTAGCCAGCTTCATTATACAGGTCAGGCCTCATCCGTACTACGACAGTGGATAGCTAGCCAGCTTCATTACAGGTCAGGCCTCATCCGTACTACGACGGTGGATAGCTAGCCAGCTTCATTACAGGTCAGGCCTCATCCGTACTACGACGGTGGATAGCTAGCCAGCTTCATTACAGGTCAGGCCTCATCCGTACTACGACGGTGGATAGCTAGCCAGCTTCATTATACAGGTCAGGCCTCATCCGTACTGCGACGGTGGATAGCTAGCCAGCTTCATTACAGGTCAGGCCTCATCCGTACTACGACGGTGGATAGCTAGCCAGCTTCATTATACAGGTCAGGCCTCATCCGTACTGCGACGGTGGATAGCTAGCCAGCTTCATTACAGGTCAGGCCTCATCCGTACTACGACAGTGGATAGCTAGCCAGCTTCATTACAGGTCAGGCCTCATCCGTACTACGACAGTGGATAGCTAGCCAGCTTCATTACAGGTCAGGCCTCATCCGTACTACGACGGTGGATAGCTAGCCAGCTTCATTATACAGGTCAGGCCTCATCCGTACTACGACGATGTATAGCTAGCCAGCTTCATTATACAGGTCAGGCCTCATCCGTACTACGACGGTGGATAGCTAGCCAGCTTCATTACAGGTCAGGCCTCATCCGTACTACGACAGTGGATAGCTAGCCAGCTTCATTACAGGGCAGGCCTCATCCGTACTACGACGGTGGATAGCTAGCCAGCTTCATTACAGGGCAGGCCTCATCCGTACTACGACGGTGTATAGCTAGCCAGCTTCATTACAGGTCAGGCCTCATCCGTACTACGACGGTGTATAGCTAGCCAGCTTCATTACAGGTCAGGCCTCATCCGTACTACGACAGTGGATAGCTAGCCAGCTTCATTACAGGTCAGGCCTCATCCGTACTACGACGGTGGATAGCTAGCCAGCTTCATTACAGGTCAGGCCTCATCCGTACTACGACAGTGGATAGCTAGCCAGCTTCATTACAGGTCAGGCCTCATCCGTACTACGACAGTGGATAGCTAGCCAGCTTCATTACAGGTCAGGCCTCATCCGTACTGCGACAGTGGATAGCTAGCCAGCTTCATTACAGGTCAGGCCTCATCCGTACTACGACAGTGGATAGCTAGCCAGCTTCATTACAGGTCAGGCCTCATCCGTACTACGACGGTGGATAGCTAGCCAGCTTCATTATACAGGTCAGGCCTCATCCGTACTACGACGGTGGATAGCTAGCCAGCTTCATTATACAGGTCAGGCCTCATCCGTACTACGACGGTGGATAGCTAGCCAGCTTCATTATACAGGTCAGGCCTCATCCGTACTACGACAGTGGATAGCTAGCCAGCTTCATTACAGGTCAGGCCTCATCCGTACTACGACGGTGGATAGCTAGCCAGCTTCATTATACAGGTCAGGCCTCATCCGTACTACGACGGTGGATAGCTAGCCAGCTTCATTATACAGGTCAGGCCTCATCCGTACTACGACGGTGGATAGCTAGCCAGCTTCATTACAGGTCAGGCCTCATCCGTACTGCGACAGTGGATAGCTAGCCAGCTTCATTACAGGTCAGGCCTCATCCGTACTGCGACAGTGGATAGCTAGCCAGCTTCATTACAGGTCAGGCCTCATCCGTACTACGACGGTGGATAGCTAGCCAGCTTCATTACAGGTCAGGCCTCATCCGTACTGCGACAGTGGATAGCTAGCCAGCTTCATTACAGGTCAGGCCTCATCCGTACTACGACAGTGGATAGCTAGCCAGCTTCATTACAGGTAAGGCCTCATCCGTACTACGACGGTGGATAGCTAGCCAGCTTCATTACAGGTCAGGCCTCATCCGTACTACGACAGTGGATAGCTAGCCAGCTTCATTACAGGTCAGGCCTCATCCGTACTACGACAGTGGATAGCTAGCCAGCTTCATTACAGGTCAGGCCTCATCCATACTACGACGGTGGATAGCTAGCCAGCTTCATTACAGGTCAGGCCTCATCCGTACTACGACAGTGGGTAGCTAGCCAGCTTCATTACAGGTCAGGCCTCATCCGTACTACGACGGTGGATAGCTAGCCAGCTTCATTACAGGTCAGGCCTCATCCGTACTACGACGGTGGATAGCTAGCCAGCTTCATTATAGGTCAGGCCTCATCCGTACTACGACAGTGGATAGCACTCGCCCGCCGGCCTGCCGCTAACTCTAGCAGGCTTCTAACGTGAATGAACGTGGCTTCATGTTGAACGTGGGTCCTGGACTTCTGGGCTGCCTGCCTGCCTTGCCCTGTCTGCCTGCCCTGCCCTGTCTGTTTGCCCTGCCTGGCTGGCTGCCTGTCTGTCTGGCTGGCTGCATATCTGTCTGGCTGCATATCTGTCTGGCTTGTTAGGGGAGCAGGGCTAAGAACCCTAAGAGGAGGACGGGGTCAGTCAGCCAGTACAGCAGTTGTATAGGGAGAAGTCCAGGAGGTTAGGACCCATCGAGAAGACCAGGGGATTAGGACCCATCGAGAAGTCCAGGGGGTTAGGACCCATCCAGAAGTCCAGGAGGTTAGGACCCATCCAGGAGTCCAGGGTGTTAGGACCCATCCAGAAGTCCAGGACCCATCGAGAAGACCAGGGGATTAGGACCCATCCAGAAGTCCAGGAGGTTAGGACCCATCGAGAAGTCCAGGGGGTTAGGACCCATCCAGAAGTCCAGGAGGTTAGGACCCATCCAGAAGTCCAGGAGGTTAGGACCCATCCAGAAGTCCAGGACCCATCCAGAAGTCCAGGACCCATCCAGAAGTCCAGGACCCATCCAGAAGTCCAGGGGGTTAGGACCCATGCAGAAGTCCAGGACCCATCCAGAAGTCCAGGGGGTTAGGACCCATCCAGAGGTCCAGGACCCATCCAGAAGTCCAGGACCCATCCAGAAGTCCAGGAGGTTAGGACCCATCCAGAGGTCCAGGACCCATCCAGAAGTCCAGGACCCATCCAGAAGTCCAGGGGGTTAGGACCCATCCAGAGGTCCAGGGGGTTAGGACCCATCCAGAAGTCCAGGGTGTTAGGACCCATCCAGAGGTCCAGGGTGTTAGGACCCATCCAGAAGTCCAGGGTGTTAGGACCCATTCAGAAGTCCAGGGTGTTAGGACCCATCCAGAAGTCCAGGGGGTTAGGACCCATCCAGAGGTCCAGTGTGTTAGGACCCATCCAGAGGTCCAGGGGGTTAGGACCCATCCAGAAGTCCAGGGGGTTAGGACCCATCCAGTAGTCCAGGACCCATCCAGAGGTCCAGGGGGTTAGGACCCATCCAGTAGTCCAGGGTGTTAGGACCCATCCAGAGGTCCAGTGTGTTAGAACCCATCCAGGAGTCAAACTAATCCATTTCAGAATCTCCTCATTGTTGGACCTGACTGAGACCTACATTGGTTCATGGCAGCAAGTCTCCTCACCTCCACTCCCCTTCCCCTACTCTCTTCTCCTCTGCTCCCTCCCTCTCCACCACCCCTCCCTCCCCTCTCCGCTTCCCTCCCCTCTCCGCTCCCCTCCCACTCCTTTCCGCTCCCCTCCTTCCCTCCCTCTCCACCTCCCCTCTCCGCTCCCCTCCATCTCCTCCCCTCTCCTCCATCTCCTCCCCTCCCCCCCTCCCTCTCCTCCCTCCCCTCTCCTACTCTCCTCCCCTCCCTTACTCTCCTCTCCCCATTCTCTCCTATCCCCTCCCCTCCCTCTCTCTCTCTCTCTCTCTTCCCCTCCCCTACTCATCTCCCCTCCCTCCCCCTACTCTCCTCCCCTCCCTTACTCTCCTCTCCCCATCCTCTCCTCTCTCAGGTCTATAAATAAATAAGCTCTGTGTCAGCTATATGACTCCTGACAGGTTTGGTTTAATTTCCAAGCCAAGTAGCAAAACAAAACATTAGGCCAGCTTTAGCCTAGCGTGGGCTACAGTACCGACTCTCTTAATGACTTTTCCAATGAGCTCATGACTAGAAGGTATCTTGGAGCCGTTGGGCTGCTACGTGCTGCCTGCGCTGCTCAACAGGTGTTCTTGAACACTACAGGCCTGGCTGGTTAGCTGACCGACTGGATGTTCCTTTGGCTGTTAGCTGTGACCGGTGTTATGCCTGGTTCTGGGGGTCGCGGGGGGGGCTCTGGGTCGTGATGAGAGGGGTGGACCGGGCAGGGCTGTCACACCATGACACGCCAAGATGCAGTCAGGTGGTGGGGTAATGGTGCGGGAACCAACCACGTCACGAGGGTAACACAACCAGGGCTCGGAAAGGACCTGGGCACGTTTGACTGGAAATAGACCAGACCTCTCTCTCTCACCCTGCTCTCTCTCTCTCTCTCTCTCTCTCACCCTGCTCTCTCTCTCACCCTGCTCTCTCTCGCTCACCCTGCTCTCTCTCTCTCTCTCTCACCCTGCTCTCTCTCTCTCTCTCTCACCCTGCTCTCTCTCTCTCTCTCTCACCCTGCTCTCTCTCGCTCACCCTGCTCTCTCTCTCTCTCTCTCACCCTGCTCTCTCTCTCTCTCACCCTGCTCTCTCACCCTGCTCTCTCTCTCTCTCTCTCTCACCCTGCTCTCTCTCTCTCTCTCTCACCCTGCTCTCTCTCTCTCTCTCTCTCTCACCCTGCTCTCTCTCTCTCTCACCCTGCTCTCTCTCTCTCTCTCTCTCTCTCACCCTGCTCTCTCTCTCTCACCCTGCTCTCTCTCTCTCTCTCTCTCTCTCTCTCTCTCTCACCCTGCTCTCTCTCATTCAACAGCTGGAGGTGAACCTTACTGATACATTTGACTTTACACCTTTCAAGAGGCAGTCATCGTGAGCCTTCAGTTAACAGCTTCACCTCGTAAAGCAGTGACTGCAGGCCTCCCGAGTGGCGCAGCGGTCAAAGACCCGGGTTCGATCCCAGGCTGTGGCACCCATGAGGCAGGCCTCCCGAGTGGCACAGCGGTCAAAGACCCGGGTTCGATCCCAGGCTGTGGCACCCATGAGGCAGGCCTCCCGAGTGGCACAGTGGTCAAAGACCCGGGTTCGATCCCAGGCCGTGTCACCCATGAGGCAGGCCTCCCGAGTGGCGCAGCGGTCAAAGACCCGGGTTCGATCCCAGGCTGTGTCACCCATGAAGCGGCGCACAGTTGGGCCCAGAGCCCCCCGGGTTAGGGGGAGGGGCTTGTCCGGCATTACAGTCACCACGATGGACTACAGCCAGGCAGTATGTTACAGTCACCATGATGGACTACAGCCAGGCAGTATGTTACAGTCACCATGATGGACTACAGCCAGGCAGTATGTTACAGTCACCATGATGGACTACAGCCAGGCAGTATGTTACAGTCACCATGATGGACTACAGCCAGGCAGTATGTTACAGTCACCATGATGGACTACAGCCAGGCAGTATGTTACAGTCACCATGATGGACTACAGCCAGGCAGTATGTTACAGTCACCATGATGGACTACAGCCAGGCAGTATGTTACAGTCACCATGATGGACTACAGCCAGGCAGTATGTTACAGTCACCATGATGGACTACAGCCAGGCAGTATGTTACAGTCACCACGATGGACTACAGCCAGGCAGTATGTTACAGTCACCACGATGGACTACAGCCAGGCAGTATGTTACAGTCACCACGATGGACTACAGCCAGGCAGTATGTTACAGTCACCACGATGGACTACAGCCAGGCAGTATGTTACAGTCACCACGATGGACTACAGCCAGGCAGTATGTTACAGTCACCACGATGGACTACAGCCAGGCAGTATGTTACAGTCACCACGATGGACTACAGCCAGGCAGTATGTTACAGTCACCACGATGGACTACAGCCAGGCAGTATGTTACAGTCACGATGGACTACAGCCAGGCAGTATGTTACAGTCACCACGATGGACTACAGCCAGGCAGTATGTTACAGTCACCACGATGGACTACAGCCAGGCAGTATGTTACAGTCACCACGATGGACTACAGCCAGGCAGTATGTTACAGTCACCACGATGGACTACAGCCAGGCAGTATGTTACAGTCACCACGATGGACTACAGCCAGGCAGTATGTTACAGTCACCACGATGGACTACAGCCAGGCAGTATGTTACAATCACCACGATGGACTACAGCCAGGCAGTATGTTACAGTCACCATGATGGACTACAGCCAGGCAGTATGTTACAGTCACCATGATGGACTACAGCCAGGCAGTATGTTACAGTCAGTTTATAATGGGGAAATGACTGGCTCAGGTTTAGCTAGCTAGTTTATAATGGGGAAGTGACTGGCTCAGGTTTAGCTAGCTAGTTAATAACGGGGAAGTGACTGGCTCAGGTTTAGCTAGGTAGTTAATAATGGGGAAGTGACTGGCTCAGGTTTAGCTAGCTAGTTAATAATGGGGAAGTGACTGGCTCAGGTTTAGCTAGATAGTTAATAATGGGGAAGTGACTGGCTCAGGTTTAGCTAGATAGTTAATAACGGGGAAGTGACTGGCTCAGGTTTAGCTAGCTAGTTAATAACGGGGAAGTGACTGGCTCAGGTTTAGCTAGCTAGTTAATAACGGGGAAGTGACTGGCTCAGGTTTAGCTAGCTAGTTAATAACGGGGAAGTGACTGGCTCAGGTTTAGCTAGCTAGTTTATAATGGGGAAGTGACTGGCTCAGGTTTAGCTAGCTAGTTAATAATGGGGAAGTGACTGGCTCAGGTTTAGCTAGCTAGTTTATAATGGGGAAGTGACTGGCTCAGGTTTAGCTAGCTAGTTAATAATGGACAAGTGCCTGGCTCAGGTTTAACTAGCTAGTTTATAATGGGGAAGTGACTGGCTCAGGTTTAGCTAGCTAGTTTATAATGGGGAAGTGACTGGCTCAGGTTTAGCTAGCTAGTTAATAATGGGGAAGTGACTGGCTCAGGTTTAGCTAGATAGTTAATAATGGGGAAGTGACTGGCTCAGGTTTAGCTAGATAGTTAATAACGGGGAAGTGACTGGCTCAGGTTTAGCTAGCTAGTTAATAACGGGGAAGTGACTGGCTCAGGTTTAGCTAGCTAGTTAATAACGGGGAAGTGACTGGCTCAGGTTTAGCTAGCTAGTTATTAACGGGGAAGTGACTGGCTCAGGTTTAGCTAGCTAGTTTATAATGGGGAAGTGACTGGCTCAGGTTTAGCTAGCTAGTTAATAATGGGGAAGTGACTGGCTCAGGTTTAGCTAGCTAGTTTATAATGGGGAAGTGACTGGCTCAGATTTAGCTAGCTAGTTAATAACGGGGAAGTGACTGGCTCAGGTTTAGCTAGCTAGTTAATAATGGGCAGTTTTCATGAAATACATGAAACTCGCACGACCAAGATATCGAAATGAAACTTCTAAAATAAATTACAGATTAGATTATTCTGATTTAAATTATTCCGACTATTTCTTAGGGCGGTGTAGAAGTGACTGTTGTTGCTAGGTAACATGCTAATATTCAAGGGAAGAAGGGTGCACACGATGAAGAGGCTTCTCGAAGGGAGCAGTGGAGCCCTCGATGGCTCGACACCTGGCTTTTCAGATTGACTCGTGAACGAGCATATGGAATGATCCAGTGCTCAGTTTGAGATTGACTCGTGAACGGGCATATGGAATGATCCAGTGCTCAGTTTGAGATTGACTCGTGAACGGGCATATGGAATGATCCAGTGCTCAGTTTGAGATTGACTCGTGAACGGGCATATGGAATGATCCAGTGCTCAGTTTGAGATTGACTCGTGAACGTGCATATGGAATGATCCAGTGCTCAGTTTGAGATTCAGTACAGTCACATATTTTCCCAATGAGCTAGAGTTAATTCCCAGGCTTTCCAGAAATCCCAGTTGGAATATTCACAGATTTCCTGCTTATTCTCTGCTGATTCTGGGAATCTTCCAACCAGGGAATATTGGGCAAGTCACAAGAATTTTGCAACCTTACAGTGAATTAACAGTAACTAGTGTGATATAGTGCAGCTCTACCCTACAGGAACCCCTTCTCTCTCAATCACCAATCACTATCAGGCTACAGGGGCCTGAGAGGGACAAATGAGAGAAGGAAACTAAAAGGGCTTTGAGATGTCATTCTCCTAATCAACATGATTTGTGATGTTCCTGTAATGGATGTGTGACTCAGGGAACAAGGTATACGGGAGAGAGAGGAGAGAGGGGAGTGGAGAGAGGGGAGAGGGGAGAGGAGAGAGAGAGGAGAGAGAGAGAGGAGAGAGAGGAGAGAGACAGAGGAGAGAGAGAGAGAGAGAGGAGAGAGAGAGAGAGAGAGAGAGGACAGTGAGAGAGGAGACAGTGAGAGAGGAGGGGAGAGGAGTGGAGAGGGAGAGAGAGAGGACAGTGAGAGAGAGAGGACAGTGAGAGAGAGGACGGTGAGAGAGGACAGTGAGAGAGAGAGGACAGTGAGAGAGAGTGAGAGGGAGGACAGTGAGAGAGAGGACGGTGAGAGAGAGGACAGTGAGAGAGAGAGAGAGAGAGAGGACAGTGAGAGAGAGGACAGTGAGTGGCCTGGTGAGAGAGAGGACAGTGAGAGAGGACGGTGAGAGAGAGAGGACAGTGAGAGAGAGAGGACAGTGAGAGAGAGAGGACAGTGAGAGAGAGAGGACAGTGAGAGAGAGAGGACGGTGAGAGAGAGAGGACAGTGAGAGAGAGAGGACAGTGAGAGAGAGAGGACAGTGAGAGAGAGAGGACAGTGAGAGAGAGAGGACGGTGAGAGAGAGAGGACGGTGAGAGAGAGAGGACGGTGAGAGAGAGAGGACGGTGAGAGAGAGAGGACAGTGAGAGTGTGGCCTCATCTTCTCTGTCTCCTCCTCATAGTAAAGGGGGTTCAGGAACATCAATCTCTGGAGTTCCTCACCATCTGGTGGCCTGGTGACTGTTATCTATGGACTCTGTTATTCAACCAGTACCCCTAGAGTTACTCAACATTAACATAGATCAGTCCCCCTAGAGTTACTCAACATTAACATAGATCAGTCCCCTAGAGTTACTCAACATTAACATAGATCAGTCCCCTAGAGTTACTCAACATTAACATAGATCAGTACCCCTAGAGTTACTCAACATTAACATAGATCAGTCCCCTAGTTACTCAACATTAACATAGATCAGTCCCCTAGATCAGTCAGTCCCCCTCAACATTAACATAGAGTTACTCAACATTAACATAGATCAGTCCCCTAGAGTTACTCAACATTAACATAGATCAGTCCCCCTAGAGTTACTCAACATTAACATAGATCAGTCCCCTAGTTACTCAACATTAACATAGATCAGTCCCCTAGTTACTCAACATTAACATAGATCAGTCCCCTAGTTACTCAACATTAACATAGATCAGTCCCCTAGAGTTACTCAACATTAACATAGATCAGTCCCCCTAGAGTTACTCAACATTAACATAGATCAGTCCCCTAGTTACTCAACATTAACATAGATCAGTCCCCCTAGAGTTACTCAACATTAACATAGATCAGTCCCCCTAGAGTTACTCAACATTAACATAGATCAGTCCCCCTAGAGTTACTCAACATTAACATAGATCAGTCCCCTAGTTACTCAACATTAACATAGATCAGTCCCCCTAGAGTTACTCAACATTAACATAGATCAGTCCCCTAGAGTTACTCAACATTAACATAGATCAGTCCCCTAGAGTTACTCAACATTAACATAGATCAGTCCCCTAGTTACTCAACATTAACATAGATCAGTCCCCTAGTTACTCAACATTAACATAGATCAGTCCCCTAGTTACTCAACATTAACATAGATCAGTCCCCTATAGTTACTCAACATTAACATAGATCAGTCCCCTAGAGTTACTCAACATTAACATAGATCAGTCCCCTAGTTACTCAACATTAACATAGAGTCCCCAGTCCCCTAGTCCCCTAGAGTTACTCAACATTAACATAGATCAGTCCCCCCCTAGAGTTACTCAACATTAACATAGATCAGTCCCCTAGTTACTCAACATTAACATAGATCAGTCCCCTAGAGTTACTCAACATTAACATAGATAGTTACTCAACATAACATAGATCAGTCCCCTAGAGTTACTCAACATTAACATAGATCAGTCCCCTAGTTACTCAACATTAACATAGATCAGTCCCCTAGAGTTACTCAACATTAACATAGATCAGTCCCCCTCAACATTAACATAGATCAGAGTTACTCAACATTAACATAGATCAGTCCCCTAGTTACTCAACATTAACATAGATCAGTCCCCTAGTTACTCAACATTAACATAGATCAGTCCCCTAGTTACTCAACATTAACATAGATCAGTCCCCTAGTTACTCAACATTAACATAGATCAGTCCCCTAGTTACTCAACATTAACATAGATCAGTCCCCTATAGTTACTCAACATTAACATAGAGCAGTCCCCTAGTTACTCAACATTAACATAGATCAGTCCCCTAGTTACTCAACATTAACATAGAGCAGTCCCCTATAGTTACTCAACATTAACATAGATCAGTCCCCTAGAGTTACTCAACATTAACATAGAGCAGTCCCCTAGTTACTCAACATTAACATAGATCAGTCCCCTATAGTTACTCAACATTAACATAGATCAGTCCCCCTAGAGTTACTCAACATTAACATAGATCAGTCCCCTAGTTACTCAACATTAACATAGATCAGTCCCCTATAGTTACTCAACATTAACATAGATCAGTCCCCCTAGAGTTACTCAACATTAACATAGATCAGTCCCCTAGAGTTACTCAACATTAACATAGATCAGTCCCCTAGAGTTACTCAACATTAACATAGATCAGTCCCCTAGTTACTCAACATTAACATAGATCAGTCCCCTAGAGTTACTCAACATTAACATAGATCAGTCCCCTAGTTACTCAACATTAACATAGATCAGTCCCCTAGAGTTACTCAACATTAACATAGATCAGTCCCCTAGAGTTACTCAACATTAACATAGATCAGTCCCCTAGTTACTCAACATTAACATAGATCAGTCCCCCTAGAGTTACTCAACATTAACATAGATCAGTCCCCCAGTTACCCATTAACTCAGAGTTACTCAACATTAACATAGATCAGTCCCCTAGAGTTACTCAACATTAACATAGATCAGTCCCCTAGTTACTCAACATTAACATAGATCAGTCCCCCTAGAGTTACTCAACATTAACATAGATCAGTCCCCTAGTTACTCAACATTAACATAGATCAGTCCCCCTAGAGTTACTCAACATTAACATAGATCAGTCCCCTAGTTACCCCCTAGAGTTACTCAACATTAACATAGATCAGTCCCCTAGTTACTCAACATTAACATAGATCAGTCCCCCTAGAGTTACTCAACATTAACATAGATCAGTCCCCCTAGAGTTACTCAACATTAACATAGATCAGTCCCCTAGAGTTACTCAACATTAACATAGATCAGTCCCCTAGTTACTCAACATTAACATAGATCAGTCCCCTAGTTACTCAACATTAACATAGATCAGTCCCCCTAGAGTTACTCAACATTAACATAGATCAGTCCCGCTAGAGTTACTCAACATTAACATAGATCAGTCCCCTAGTTACTCAACATTAACATAGATCAGTCCCCTAGTTACTCAACATTAACATAGATCAGTCCCCTAGTTACTCAACATTAACATAGATCAGTCCCCTAGAGTTACTCAACATTAACATAGAGCAGTCCCCTAGTTACTCAACATTAACATAGATCAGTCCCCTATAGTTACTCAACATTAACATAGATCAGTCCCCCTAGAGTTACTCAACATTAACATAGATCAGTCCCCTAGTTACTCAACATTAACATAGATCAGTCCCCTCAACATTAACATAGATCAGTCCCCTAGAGTTACTCAACATTAACATAGATCAGTGTTACTCAACATTAACATAGAGTAGCCAGTTACTCCATTAACATAGTATGGTATCAACATTAACATAGTAGAGTAGCCAGTCTTACTGTATGGTGTATTATAGTAGAGTAGCCAGCCTTACTGTATGGTATCTATAGTAGAGTAGCCAGTCTTACTGTATGGTGTATTATAGTAGAGTAGCCAGCCTTACTGTATGGTGTACTACAGTAGAGTAGCCAGCCTTACTGTATGGTGTACTATAGTAGAGTAGCCAGTCTTACTGTATGGTATCTACAGTAGAGTAGCCAGTCTTACTGTATGGTGTACTACAGTAGAGTAGCCAGCCTTACTGTATGGTATCTACAGTAGAGTAGCCAGTCTTACTGTATGGTGTACTACAGTAGAGTAGCCAGCCTTACTGTATGGTATCTATAGTAGAGTAGCCAGCCTTACTGTATGGTGTACTACAGTAGAGTAGCCAGTCTTACTGTATGGTGTATTATAGTAGAGTAGCCAGCCTTACTGTATGGTGTACTATAGTAGAGTAGCCAGTCTTACTGTATGGTATATATAGTAGAGTAGCCAGCCTTACTGTATGGTGTACTACAGTAGAGTAGCCAGCCTTACTGTATGGTATCTATAGTAGAGTAGCCAGCCTTACTGTATGGTATCTACAGTAGAGTAGTCAGTCTTACTGTATGGTGTACTACAGTAGAGTAGCCAGTCTTACTGTATGGTATCTACAGTAGAGTAGTCAGTCTTACTGTATGGTATATATAGTAGAGTAGCCAGCCTTACTGTATGGTGTACTACAGTAGAGTAGCCAGCCTTACTGTATGGTATCTATAGTAGAGTAGCCAGCCTTACTGTATGGTATCTACAGTAGAGTAGTCAGTCTTACTGTATGGTGTACTACAGTAGAGTAGCCAGTCTTACTGTATGGTATCTATAGTAGAGTAGCCAGCCTTACTGTATGGTATCTACAGTAGAGTAGTCAGTCTTACTGTATGGTATATATAGTAGAGTAGCCAGCCTTACTGTATGGTGTACTACAGTAAAGTAGCCAGCCTTACTGTATGGTATCTATAGTAGAGTAGCCAGCCTTACTGTATGGTATCTACAGTAGAGTAGTCAGTCTTACTGTATGGTGTACTACAGTAGAGTAGCCAGTCTTACTGTATGGTATCTATAGTAGAGTAGCCAGTCTCGTTTACTGCCTAAATGTGGCTGTAATGGACCTGCATGGTTCTCCTCTGCGTGGTGTTGTGTTGTAGGTTGTGTTGTTTTTGGAGTTATTCATTGTCAAGCTTTTAAAACCGATGCCAGACTGCAACATTTTAGTAGCCCAGCTCGGACTTTGGCACGTGTCTGTACACCCCCCCTCCAACTCCCTCCCTCCTCCCCTCCATCCCTCCCCTCCTCCATCCCTCCCCCTCCATCCCTCCATCCCTCCCCTCCTCCATCCCTCCCCCTCTATCCCTCCCCCTCCAACTCCCTCCCCCTCCCTCCCCCCAACCCCTCCCTCCCCCTCCCTCCCCCTCCATCCCTCCCTCCACTATGAGCTGTCATCGTGACACACGAAAGCAGAGACATTGAAGTTGAATTCACCAGCGTGAGCACATCAGGCTGTGATTTAATAAAGTTGATGACTCATTTATAGTCGTTTGTGTGTCCTGTTCGACCCGCGGGCCTTGAGCCCTATTAGCTTAGGTTATGACTGACTTGTGATCATTTCCCTGGCTCGTTGGATTGTATTGACATTCCCGACCACAGTGGTCTGTTTTCGTAATAAAAACATAAAAAATATTGAGTCATTGAAAGTGAAAACAGTGTGTCCCTAAAGGCTGGAGGAAACAAACAACCCATCAGCAGGGATTTTACAACATCTCTGTTTTTAAGACGACCGTGAGAAATGTTTTGGTGAATTACTGTATTTATTGATCAGGAATTGAACTGCATCCATCCCTTCTGACAACGATGCCTTACTGTACGTTGTAACACCGTGACTCAGACAGAACCGGGTTTTTAAAAACCCTCTTTAGAAACGTGGTTTTGTAAACAAAAACTGGGAATTTTATATTTTGGGCTGATATTATGATTGTCTGTTTGTTTCAAATCTGCAAAGTAGTCCAGGACAAACCAGTGACTCTGTACCGTAATACCCTGTATATAGCCCCCACACTGACTCTGTACCGTAACACCCTGTATATAGCCCCCACATTGACTCTGTACTGGTACCCCCTGTATATAGCCCCCACACTGACTCTGTACCGTAATACCCTGTATATAGCCCCCACACTGACTCTGTACCGTAATACCCTGTATATAGCCCCCACATTGACTCTGTACCGTAATACCCTGTATATAGCCCCCACACTGACTCTGTACCGTAATACCCTGTATATAGCCTCCACATTGACTCTGTACCGTAATACCCTGTATATAGCCCCCACACTGACTCTGTACCGTAATACCCTGTATATAGCCCCCACATTGACTCTGTACCGTAATACCCTGTATATAGCCCCCACACTGACTCTGTACCGTAATACCCTGTATATAGCCCCCACACTGACTCTGTACCGTAATACCCTGTATATAGCCTCCACATTGACTCTGTACCGTAATACCCTGTATATAGCCCCCACACTGACTCTGTACCGTAATACCCTGTATATAGCCTCCACATTGACTCTGTACCGTAATACCCTGTATATAGCCCCCACACTGACTCTGTACCGTAATACCCTGTATATAGCCCCACACTGACTCTGTACCGTAATACCCTGTATATAGCCTCCACATTGACTCTGTACCGTAATACCCTGTATATAGCCCCCACACTGACTCTGTACCGTAATACCCTGTATATAGCCCCCACATTGACTCTGTACCGTAATACCCTGTATATAGCCCCCACACTGACTCTGTACCGTAATACCCTGTATATAGCCCCCACATTGACTCTGTACCGGTACCCCCTGTATATAGCCTCCACATTGACTCTGTACCGGTACCCCTGTATATAGCCTCCACATTGACTCTGTACCCCCTGTATATAGCCTCCACATTGACTCTGTACCGGTACCCCCTGTATATAGCCTCCACATTGACTCTGTACCGGTACCCCTGTATATAGCCCCCACACTGACTCTGTACCGTAACACCCTGTATACCCTGTATATAGCCTCCACATTGACTCTGTACCGTAACACCCTGTATATAGCCTCCACATTGACTCTGTACCGTAACACCCTGTATATAGCCTCCACATTGACTCTGTACCGGTACCCCCCTGTATATAGCCTCCACATTGACTCTGTACCGGTACCCCCTGTATATAGCCCCCACACTGACTCTGTACCGTAACACCCTGTATATAGCCTCCACATTGACTCTGTACCGTAACACCCTGTATATAGCCTCCACATTGACTCTGTACCGTAACACCCTGTATATAGCCTCCACATTGACTCTGTACCGTAATACCCTGTATATAGCCCCCACACTGACTCTGTACCGTAATACCCTGTATATAGCCCCCACACTGACTCTGTACCGTAATACCCTGTATATAGCCTCCACATTGACTCTGTACCGTAATACCCTGTATATAGCCCCCACATTGACTCTGTACCGTAATACCCTGTATATAGCCCCCACACTGACTCTGTACCGTAATACCCTGTATATAGCCCCCACATTGACTCTGTACCGTAATACCCTGTATATAGCCCCCACATTGACTCTGTACCGTAATACCCTGTATATAGCCCCCACACTGACTCTGTACCGTAATACCCTGTATATAGCCCCACATTGACTCTGTACCGTAATACCCTGTATATAGCCCCCACATTGACTCTGTACCGTAATACCCTGTATATAGCCCCCACACTGACTCTGTACCGTAATACCCTGTATATAGCCCCCACACTGACTCTGTACCGTAATACCCTGTATATAGCCCCCACATTGACTCTGTACCGTAATACCCTGTATATAGCCCCCACATTGACTCTGTACCGTAATACCCTGTATATAGCCCCCACACTGACTCTGTACCGTAATACCCTGTATATAGCCCCCACACTGACTCTGTACCGTAATACCCTGTATATAGCCTCCACATTGACTCTGTACCGTAATACCCTGTATATAGCCCCCACACTGACTCTGTACTGTAATACCCTGTATATAGCCTCCACATTGACTCTGTACCGGTACCCCCTGTATATAGCCCCCACATTGACTCTGTACTGTAATACCCTGTATATAGCCTCCACATTGACTCTGTATCGGTACCCCCTGTATATAGCCTCCACATTGACTCTGTACCGGTACCCCCTGTATATAGCCTCCACATTGACTCTGTACCGTAATACCCTGTATATAGCCCCCACACTGACTCTGTACCGTAATACCCTGTATATAGCCTCCACATTGACTCTGTACCGGTACCCCGTGTATATAGCCTCCACATTGACTCTGTACCGGTACCCCCTGTATATAGTCTCCACATTGACTCTGTACCGGTACCCCCTGTATATAGCCTCCACATTGACTCTGTACCCCCTGTATATAGCCTCCACATTGACTCTGTACCGGTACCCCCTGTATATAGCCTCCACATTGACTCTGTACCGGTACCCCCTGTATATAGCCTCCACATTGACTCTGTACCGGTACCCCCTGTATATAGCCTCCACATTGACTCTGTACCATTGACTCTGGTACCCCCTGTATATAGCCTCCACATTGACTCTGTACCGGTACCCCCTGTATATAGCCTCCACATTGACTCTGTACCGGTACCCCCTGTATATAGCCTCCACATTGACTCTGTACCGGTACTCCCTGTATATAGCCTCCACATTGACTCTGTACCGGTACCCCCTGTATATAGCCTCCACATTGACTCTGTACCGGTACCCCCTGTATATAGCCTCCACATTGACTCTGTACCGGTACCCCCTGTATATAGTCTCCACATTGACTCTGTACCGGTACCCCCTGTATATAGCCTCCACATTGACTCTGTACCCCCTGTATATAGCCTCCACATTGACTCTGTACCGGTAACCCCTGTATATAGCCTCCACATTGACTTGACTCTGTATATAGCCTCCACATTGACTCTGTACCGGTACCCCCTGTATATAGCCTCCACATTGACTCTGTACCGGTACCCCCTGTATATAGTGTCCACATTGACTCTGTACCGGTACCCCCCTGTATATAGCCTCCGCATTGACTCTGTACCGGTACCCCCTGTATATAGCCTCCACATTGACTCTGTACCGGTACCCCCTGTATATAGCCTCCACATGGACTCTGTACCGGTACCCCCCTGTATATTACCACGGGAACAACAGGGTGACTGAGACAAGACAGGGTGACTGAGACAAGGCAGGTGTGACAAGGCAGGGTGACTGAGACAGGACAGGGTGACTGAGACAAGACAGGGTGACTGAGACAGGACAGGGTGACTGAGACAAGACAGGGTGACTGAGACAGGACAGGGTGACTGAGACAAGACAGGGTGACTGAGACAGGACAGGGTGACTGAGATAGGACAGGGTGACTGAGACAAGACAGGGTGACTGAGACAGGACAGGGTGACTGAGACAGGACAGGGTGACTGAGACAAGACAGGGTGACTGAGACAAGACAGGGTGACTGAGACAAGACAGGGTGACTGAGACAGGACAGGGTGACTGAGACAGGACAGGGTGACTGAGACAGGACAGGGTGACTGAGACAAGACAGGGTGACTGAGACAAGACAGGGTGACTGAGACAAGACAGGGTGACTGAGACAAGACAGGGTGACTGAGACACCTTGTCCCTACAGGTCTAACCGATGACACAAGTCACTGTGTTGCGATGAGAACACGGAAGCAACGCTCTGTGTTTTTCTTTAAACACGTGATGTTTTAAACATACTAGCTGGAAATGTCACGAGCCCAGGTGACTGATAACGAGCCCAGGTGACTGATAACGAGCCCAGGTGACTGATAACGAGCCCAGTTGACTGATAACGAGCCCAGGTGACTGATAACGAGCCCAGGTGACTGATAACGAGCCCAGGTCACTGATAACGAGCCCAGGTGACTGATAACGAGCCCAGTTGACTGATAACGAGCCCAGGTGACTGATAAAGAGCCCAGGTGACTGATAACCAGTCTTTATGAATCAAGGTCAGTGTGAGCAGGAAGACTTCAGGGAAACATCCTCTCGTATCTCAGCCTGTTATTAGTGAACGCTGAGTGACGCCATGTTGATCACACTCCTCTTAATAATGACAACAGAAGAAGACAGGGTGGGTGTATCTCTCTGCTCCAGGACAACAGAAGAAGACAGGGTGGGTGTATCTCTCTGCTCCAGGACAACAGAAGAAGACAGGGTGGGTGTATCTCTCCCTGCTCCAGGACAACAGAAGAAGACAGGGTGGGTGGGTGTATCTCTCTCTGCTCCAGGACAACAGAAGAAGACAGGGTGGGTGTATCTCCCTGCTCCAGGACAACAGAAGAAGACAGGGTGGGTGTATCTCCCTGCTCCAGGACAACAGAAGAAGACAGGGTGGGTGTATCTCTCTGCTCCAGGACAACAGAAGAAGACAGGGTGGGTGTATCTCTCTCTGCTGTGGGTGTATCTCTCTGCTCCAGGACAACAGAAGAAGACAGGGTGGTGTATCTCTCTGCTCCAGGACAACAGAAGAAGACTGTATCTCTCTGCTCCAGGACAACAGAAGAAGACAGGGTGGGTGCTGCTCCAGGACAACAGAAGAAGACAGGGTGGGTGTATCTCTCTGCTCCAGGACAACAGAAGAAGACAGGGTGGGTGTATCTCTCTGCTCCAGGACAACAGACAACAGAAGAAGACAGGGTGGGTGTATCTCCTCTGCTCCAGGACAACAGAAGAAGACTGTATCTCCCTGCTCCAGGACAACAGAAGAAGACAGGGTGGGTGTATCTCTCTGCTCCAGGACAACAGAAGAAGACAGGGTGGGTGTATCTCTCTGCTCCAGGACAACAGAAGAAGACAGGGTGGGTGTATCTCTCTGCTCCAGGACAACAGAAGAAGACAGGGTGGGTGTATCTCTCTGCTCCAGGACAACAGAAGAAGACAGGGTGGGTGTATCTCTCTGCTCCAGGACAACAGAAGAAGACAGGGTGGGTGTATCTCTCTGCTCCAGGACAACAGAAGAAGACTCTCTGCTCCAGGACAACAGAAGAAGACAGGGTGGGTGTATCTCTCTGCTCCAGGACAACAGAAGAAGACAGGGTGGGTGTATCTCTCTGCTCCAGGACAACAGAAGAAGACAGGGTGGGTGTATCTCTCTGCTCCAGGACAACAGAAGAAGACAGGGTGGGTGTATCTCTCTGCTCCAGGACAACAGAAGAAGACAGGGTGGGTGTATCTCCCTGCTCCAGGACAACAGAAGAAGACAGGGTGGGTGCTCCAAGACAACAGAAGAAGACAGGGTGGGTGTATCTCTCTCTGCTCCAGGACAACAGAAGAAGACAGGGTGGGTGTATCTCCCTGCTCCAAGACAACAGAAGAAGACAGGGTGGGTGTATCTCTCTGCTCCAAGACAACAGAAGAAGACAGGGTGGGTGTATCTCTCTGCTCCAGGACCTCACTCACTAAAACAGTTCTACCTTCTCAACACGGTGACGATACAGTCTGGACCAGGAAGTGTTTAACTTTCAGACCGAGGTTTTAACACAGACAAACACCACGTACCTCGCTAGCTACCGTCATTCAAATCTCACTGTCATCGGGTGTGCGTGCGTGTGTGCGTGCGTGCGTGTGTGTCTGGAGGGGGGGCGTCTGGAGGAGTGAAGATGGAGAGAGGAGGAGGATGAGGAGGGGTGGGAGGATGAAGATGAGGAGGGAGAGGAGACTTGTCTTTGAAGTACTAGAAGCTCAGTGCTTTTATCTCTCTCCCTGTAATCATCTGTTACCAGACAACACAGCTGACTTCTAGGGACACTATCTCTCCCTGGATTTATACGACATGAAAAACAACCAGACGGTTAACTACGGGAACAACTCAGGGTCACTGAGGAGGAGGCAGGAGAGGAGGTTTAACTACAGGAACAACTCAGGGTCACTGAGGAGGAGGTTTAACTACGGGGACAACTCAGGGTCACTGAGGAGGAGGCAGGAGAGGAGGTTTAACTACAGGAACAACTCAGGGTCACTGAGGAGGAGGATTAACTACGGGAACAACTCAGGGTCACTGAGGAGGAGGTTTAACTACAGGAACAACTCAGGGTCACTGAGGAGGAGGCAGGAGAGGAGGTTTAACTACAGGAACAACTCAGGGTCACTGAGGAGGAGGTTTAACTACAGGAACAACTCAGGGTCACTGAGGAGGAGGTTTAACTACAGGAACAACTCAGGGTCACTGAGGAGGAGGTTTTACTACAGGAACAACTCAGGGTCACCGAGGAGGAGGCAGGAGAGGAAGTTTAACTACGGGAACAACTCAGGGTCACTGAGGAGGAGGTTTAACTACGGGAACAACTCAGGGTCACTGAGGAGGAGGTTTAACTACATGAACAACTCAGGGTCACTGAGGAGGAGGTTTAACTACAGGAACAACTCAGGGTCACTGAGGAGGAGGTTTAACTACAGGAACAACTCAGGGTCACTGAGGAGGAGGTTTAACTACGGGAACAACTCAGGGTCACTGAGGAGGAGGTTAACTACAGGAACAACTCAGGGTCACTGAGGAGGAGGTTTAAATACAGGAACAACTCAGGGTCACTGAGGAGGAGGTATAACTACGGGAACAACTCAGGGTCACTGAGGAGGAGGTTTAACTACAGGAACAACTCAGGGTCACTGAGGAGGAGGTTTAACTACAGGAACAACTCAGGATCACTGAGGAGGAGGTTTAACTACGGGAACAACTCAGGGTCACTGAGGAGGAGGTTTAACTACGGGAACAACTCAGGGTCACTGTGGAGGAGGTTTAACTACGGGAACAACTCAGGGTCACTGAGGAGGAGGCAGGAGAGGAGGTTTAACTACGGGAACAACTCAGGGTCACTGAGGAGGAGGTTTAACTACGCGAACAACTCAGGGTCACTGAGGAGGAGGCAGGAGAGGAGGTTTAACTACAGGAACAACTCAGGGTCACTGAGGAGGAGGTTTAACTACAGGAACAACTCAGGGTCACTGAGGAGGAGGTTTAACTACAGGAACAACTCAGGGTCACTGAGGAGGAGGTTTAACTACGGGAACAACTCAGGGTCACTGAGGAGGAGGTTTAACTACAGGAACAACTCAGGGTCACTGAGGAGGAGGTTTAACTACAGGAACAACTCAGGGTCACTGAGGAGGAGGTTTAACTACAGGAACAACTCAGGGTCACTGAGGAGGAGGTTTAACTACAGGAACAACTCAGGGTCACTGATGAGGAGGCAGGAGAGGAGGTTTAACTACAGGAACAACTCAGGGTCACTGAGGAGGAGGTTTAACTACAGGAACAACTCAGGGTCAATGAGGAGGAGGTTTAACTACGGGAACAACTCAGGGTCATTGAGGAGGAGGTTTAACTACAGGAACAACTCAGGGTCACTGAGGAGGAGGTTTAACTACAGGAACAACTCAGGGTCACTGAGGAGGAGGTTTAACTACGGGAACAACTCAGGGTCACTGAGGAGGAGGTTTAACTACGGGAACAACTCAGGGTCACTGAGGAGGTTGTTTAACTACAGGAACAACTCAGGGACACTGAGGAGGAGGTTTAACTACAGGAATAACTCAGGGTCACTGAGGAGGAGGTTTAACTACAGGAACAACTCAGGGTCACTGAGGAGGAGGCAGTAGACCTTACAACCAGAGGGTCACCGGTTCAAATCCCAAGTGGAGTAGAACATTGATTATTAATGATGTTACACAACTGAACCATCCGTCTGAAATGGCACCCTATTCCCTACGTAGTGCACTACTTTTGACCAGGGCCCCTATAGGGAATAGGGTGCCATTAAAACTTCTGGTTCAGAAATGGTTTTGTCTCGACCCACAAAATCAGACATCTGTGACAGTGTTTTTCTTCCACCTCTTGTGAATGATTCACACCATTTTAGGGAATGAACCAGAGAAGTGATGAGCTATTGGAGGAGAACAGGACCGGGCCTTAAATACCACTCTATTCCCTATGTAGGCCCCCCTATGACCAGGGCCCATAGGCACCGCTATGACCAGGGCCCATAGGCCCCTCTATGACCAGGGCCCATAAGCCCCCCTATGACCAGGGCCCATAAGCCCCCCTATGACCAGGGCCCATAGGCCCCTCTATGACCAGGGCCCATAAGCCCCCCTATGACCAGGGCCCCCCTATGACCAGGGCCCATAGGCCCCCCTATGACCAGGGCCCATAGGCCCCCCTATGACCAGGGCCCCCCTATGACCAGGGCCCCCCTATGACCAGGGCCCATAGGCCCCCCTATGACCAGGGCTGTCTAAGGTATCACAGCTATCAGTAATAATTACAGTCTGAACTAAGGTATCACATCTATCAGTAATAATTAGTCTGAACTGAGATATCACAGCTATCAGTAATAATTACAGTCTGAACTGCCTAAGGTATCACAGCTATCAGTAATAATTACAGTCTGAACTGCCTAAGATATCACAGCTATCAGTAATAATTACAGTCTGAACTGTCTAAGATATCACAGCTATCAGTAATAATTACAGTCTGAACTAAGATATCACAGCTATCAGTAATAATTACAGTCTGAACTAAGGTATCACATCTATCAGTAATAATTACAGTCTGAACTGAGATATCACAGCTATCAGTAATAATTACAGTCTGAACTGTCTAAGGTATCACATCTATCAGTAATAATTAGTCTGAACTGAGATATCACAGCTATCAGTAATAATTACAGTCTGAACTGTCTAAGATATCACAGCTATCAGTAATAATTACAGTCTGAACTGTCTAAGATATCACAGCTATCAGTAATAATTACAGTCTGAACTAAGATATCACAGCTATCAGTAATAATTACAGTCTGAACTGTCTAAGATATCACAGCTATCAGTAATAATTACAGTCTGAACTGTCAAGATATCACAGCTATCAGTAATAATTACAGTCTGAACTGTCTAAGATATCACAGCTATCAGTAATAATTACAGTCTGAACTGTCTAAGATATCACAGCTATCAGTAATAATTACAGTCTGAACTGTCTAAGGTATCACAGCTATCAGTAATAATTACAGTCTGAACTGTCTAAGATATCACAGCTATCAGTAATAATTACAGTCTGAACTAAGATATCACAGCTATCAGTAATAATTACAGTCTGAACTGTCTAAGATATCACAGCTATCAGTAATAATTACAGTCTGAACTGCCTAAGGTATCACAGCTATCAGTAATAATTACAGTCTGAACTAAGATATCACAGCTATCAGTAATAATTACAGTCTGAACTGTCTAAGATATCACAGCTATCAGTAATAATTACAGTCTGAACTGTCTAAGATATCACAGCTATCAGTAATAATTACAGTCTGAACTAAGATATCACAGCTATCAGTAATAATTACAGTCTGAACTAAGATATCACAGCTATCAGTAATAATTACAGTCTGAACTGTCTAAGATATCACAGCTATCAGTAATAATTACAGTCTGAACTGTCTAAGATATCACAGCTATCAGTAATAATTACAGTCTGAACTAAGATATCACAGCTATCAGTAATAATTACAGTCTGAACTAAGATATCACAGCTATCAGTAATAATTACAGTCTGAACTGTCTAAGATATCACAGCTATCAGTAATAATTACAGTCTGAACTAAGATATCACAGCTATCAGTAATAATTAGTCTGAACTGTCTAAGATATGAACTGAACTAAGATATCACAGCTATCAGTAATAATTACAGTCTGAACTGTCTAAGATATCACAGCTATCAGTAATAATTACAGTCTGAACTGTCTAAGATATCACAGCTATCAGTAATAATTACAGTCTGAACTGTCTAAGATATCACAGCTATCAGTAATAATTACAGTCTGAACTGTCTAAGGTATCACAGCTATCAGTAATAATTACAGTCTGAACTAAGATATCACAGCTATCAGTAATAATTACAGTCTGAACTGCCTAAGATATCACAGCTATCAGTAATAATTACAGTCTGAACTGTCTAAGGTATCACAGCTATCAGTAATAATTACAGTCTGAACTAAGATATCACAGCTATCAGTAATAATTACAGTCTGAACTAAGATATCACAGCTATCAGTAATAATTACAGTCTGAACTAAGATATCACAGCTATCAGTAATAATTACAGTCTGAACTAAGATATCACAGCTATCAGTAATAATTACAGTCTGAACTAAGATATCACAGCTATCAGTAATAATTACAGTCTGAACTAAGATATCACAGCTATCAGTAATAATTACAGTCTGAACTGTCTAAGGTATCACAGCTATCAGTAATAATTACAGTCTGAACTGTCTAAGATATCTAAGATATCACAGCTATCAGTAATAATTACAGTCTGAACTGTCTAAGATATCACAGCTATCAGTAATAATTACAGTCTGAACTAAGATATCACAGCTATCAGTAATAATTACAGTCTGAACTGTCTAAGATATCACAGCTATCAGTAATAATTACAGTCTGAACTGTCTAAGATATCACAGCTATCAGTAATAATTACAGTCTGAACTAAGATATCACAGCTATCAGTAATAATTACAGTCTGAACTGTCTAAGATATCACAGCTATCAGTAATAATTACAGTCTGAACTGCCTAAGATATCACAGCTATCAGTAATAATTACAGTCTGAACTGTCTAAGATATCACAGCTATCAGTAATAATTACAGTCTGAACTAAGATATCACAGCTATCAGTAATAATTACAGTCTGAACTGTCTAAGATATCACAGCTATCAGTAATAATTACAGTCTGAACTAAGATATCACAGCTATCAGTAATAATTACAGTCTGAACTGTCTAAGGTATCACAGCTATCAGTAATAATTACAGTCTGAACTGTCTAAGATATCACAGCTATCAGTAATAATTACAGTCTGAACTGTCTAAGATATCACAGCTATCAGTAATAATTACAGTCTGAACTGTCTAAGATATCACAGCTATCAGTAATAATTACAGTCTGAACTGTCTAAGGTATCACAGCTATCAGTAAAATAAATGTCCACACTTGACCTCATCTCTGCATCTGAATGCATGGTCCTATCAGTAATAAACAGTTTGAACTGTCTAAGTGGGGCTATCAGTAATAATTAGTCTGAAGAAAGATCCAGCTATCAGACCCATCAGTCAAGCCAGGCAGAGAGAGGAGCCCGGCTGAGGTTAGTGTGGAGTGCCACCCCCCAGCTGAGGTTAGTGTGGAGTGCCCCCCAGCTGAGGTTGCCTAAGGTGCCCCCCAGCTGAGGTTCAGTGTGGAGTGCCCCCCAGCAGAGGTTAGTGTGGAGTGCCCCCAGCAGAGGTTAGTGTGGAGTGCCCCCAGCTGAGGTTAGTGTGGAGTGCCACCCCCCAGCTGAGGTTAGTGTGGAGTGCCCCCCCCAGCAGAGGTTAGTGTGGAGTGCCCCCCCCCAGCAGAGGTTAGTGTGGAGTGCCCCCCCCAGCAGAGGTTAGTGTGGAGTGCCCCCAGCTGAGGTTAGTGTGGAGTGCCCCCCAGCTGAGGTTAGTGTGGAGTGCCCCCCAGCTGAGGTTAGTGTGGAGTGCCCCCCCCCAGCTGAGGTTAGTGTGGAGTGCCCCCCAGCTGAGGTTAGTGTGGAGTGCCCCCAGCTGAGGTTGTGTGGAGTGCCCCCAGCAGTTGAGGTTAGCTGTAGGAGTGCCCCCCCAGCTGAGGTTAGTGTGGAGTGCCCTCCCCCAGCTGAGGTTAGTGTGGAGTGCCCCCAGCTGAGGTTAGTGTGGAGTGCCCCCCCAGCTGAGGTTAGTGTGGAGTCTCCCCCCAGCTGAGGTTAGTGTGGAGTGCCCTCCCCAGCTGAGGTTAGTGTGGAGTGCTCCCAGCCCCCCAGCTGAGGTTAGTGTGGAGTGCCCCCAGCTGAGGTTAGTGTGGAGTGCTCCCCCAGCTGAGGTTAGTGTAGTGCCCCCAGCTGAGGTTAGTGTGGAGTGCCCCCCAGCTGAGGTTAGTGTGGATATCTCCCCCAGCTGAGGTTAGTGTGGAGTGCCCCCAGCTGAGGTTAGTGTGGAGTGCCCCCTCAGCTGAGGTTAGTGTGGAGTGCCCCCAGCTGAGGTTAGTGTGGAGTGCCCCCAGCTGAGGTTAGTGTGGAGTATCCCCCAGCTGAGGTTAGTGTGGAGTGGCTACCAGTGTGGGAACGGGGAACAAGGCCTTTAATCTGACCACTATATACGCACATCCCACTACTCTCTCCCTGTGTTCATATACAGAGACTATACACAGGAACACGCACTCATACACACAGCCACTCACACTCCCTGTGTTTACAGGCTGTTTATCCAAGCGGCCCGGTGGCAGGCGGGTGTGTGGGGACAGGGGCGTGCGGGAGGACTAAGAGGAGACCGGGGTTGGGGGGGGGGGGGGGAGTCACGGAAGGTCAAGCCACACACAGCGCTAGGAGTCGGGCCCCCGGGGGGCCACTCAACGTGATGAGAGTTAGTTTACTACTACTGTGTTGAGACAAGCAGTCCCGGGGCACTACAGAACCTCTGTCTACTCACAGTTTACCATGTGCTGCCTCTCCTCATGACTCTGCTTGTGTAGTGGTGTGGCTGCAACATTTCCTGGTGGTTTGACTTCAGTTACCTCTATACAAGGGGAAGCTCTAGACTAATGTTATTCATTAGGAGAGGTGAAAGACTGATTGAGCCCTAGAGACAGAGAGAGAGAGAAAGAGAGAGAGAGAGACAGTGAGAGAGAGAGAGAGAGAGAGAGAGAGAGAGAGAGAGAGAGAGAGAGAGAGAGAGAGAGAGAGAGACAGAGAGACAGAGACAGAGAGAGAGACAGAGAGAGAGACAGAGAGAGAGACAGAGAGAGACTGAGAGAGAGAGAGAGAGAGAGACAGAGAGAGAGTTAGAGAGAGAGAGAGACACAGAGAGACCCAGAGAGAGAGAGACAGAGAGAGAGACAGAGACAGAGAGAGACACAGAGAGAGACACAGAGAGAGAGAGAGACACAGAGAGAGACACACACACAGACAGAGACACAGAGAGACACAGAGAGATTGAGAGACAGACACAGAGAGAGAGAGACACAGAGAGAGTGAGAGAGCCCCCAGAGAGAGAGACACAGAGAGAGACCCCCAGAGAGAGAGGAGAGACAGAGAGAGACAGAGAGAGCTGAGGAGACAGAGAGAGACACAGAGAGAGGACAGAGAGAGAGAGACACAGAGAGAGAGAGGAGAGACAGAGAGAGAGAGAGAGAGAGAGAGAGAGAGAGAGAGAGAGAGAGAGAGAGAGAGAGCTCCCCCAGAGAGAGAGAGAGAGAGAGAGAGAGAGAGAGAGAGAGAGACAGAAAGAGAGAGCCCCCAGCTGAGGAGAGAGAGAGAGATGAGAGAGAGAGAGGACAAGAGAGAGTGCCCCAGCTGAGAGAGAGAGAGGTTGGTGTGGAGAGCCCTCCCCAGAGAGAGAGAGAGAGAGAGAGAGAGAGAGAGCTGAGAGAGAGAGAGCCACCCCCCAGCTGAGAGAGAGAGAGAGAGAGAGAGAGAGAGAGAGAGGAGAGAGAGAGACAGAGAGAGAGAGAGAGAGAGAGAGAGAGAGAGACAAAGTCCAGGACTCTGTTTTCTCAGGGTCCAGATGAAAAAAGCTGATGTAAAATAAACGTTTGATTTGACTGAAACTGGAGGCAACAATCTGCTGTAAAGGGCACTGAGATGTCTTGTGGTTTGGGTTAATCCTGACGGAGGAACCACTGGGTTGAAATAGGAGACTAAAACTAAAATAATTACACGAAGAGTTAATGACCAGAGAGAGTGAGGGAATGTGCCACCATCCCTCAAACATCATGAAATCAAAGAACCTTATTTGTCTTCGACCGCACAACTAAAACCCACTAAGTTCTCCCCTGTGAAATAATACATTCTCTAAGAAGCTGGCACAGTCATTCATCAGGTTGGAGAGGAGGTAGTGTTTCAGGTGCCCCAGTGTAGACAGAGTAGTGTTTCAGGTTAGAGAGGTGTAGATAGTGTTTCAGGTTAGAGAGGTGAGACAGTAGTGTTTCAGGTTAGAGAGGAGTAGACAGAGTAGTGAGGAGAGAGTGAGACAGTAGTGAGGTTAGAGAGGTGAGACAGTAGTGAGGAGAGAGGAGAGACAGAGTAGTGTTTCAGGTTAGAGAGGTGTAGACAGAGTAGTGTTTCAGTTTAGAGAGACTGTTAGAGAGGTGTAGACAGAGTAGTGTTTCAGGTTAGAGAGGTGTAGACAGAGTAGTGTTTCAGGAGAGAGGTGTAGAGTAGTGTTTCAGAGAGAGACAGTAGTGTTTCAGGTTAGAGAGTGAGACAGAGTGAGAGGTTAGAGAGGTGAGACAGTAGTGTTTCAGGTTAGAGAGTGAGTGACACAGAGACAGAGAGTGTTTCAGGTTAGAGAGGTGTAGACAGAGTAGTGTTTCAGGTTGGAGAGGTGTAGACAGAGAGTGAGGTTAGAGAGGTGTAGACAGAGTACAGAGGTTAGACAGAGAGTTGAGAGACAATAGTGTTTCAGGTTAGAGAGTGTAGAAAGGTTAGAGAGAGAGAGAGAGAGTAGAGAGGTTAGAGAGTGAGACAGAGTAGTGTTTCAGGAGAGAGAGAGACAGTGAGAGAGAGAGAGAGACAGAGTAGAGGTGAGAGAGAGTAGAGAGAGGTGAGACAGAGTAAGGTTAGAGACAGACAGAGAGTGTTTCAGGTTAGAGAGGTGAGACAGAGTGTTTCAGGTTAGAGAGGTGTAGACAAGTAGTGTTTCAGGTTAGAGAGGTGAGACAATAGTGTTTGAGAGAGAGACAGAGGTTAGAGAGGTGTAGACAGTAGTGTTTCAGGTTAGAGAGTGTAGAGAGAGTGTTTCAGGTTAGAGAGGTGTAGACAGAATAGTGTTTCAGAGAGAGAGAGGTGTAGACAGAGAGTGTTTCAGGTTAGAGAGGTGTGACAGATAGTGTTTCAGGTTAGAGAGGTGTAGACAGTGTTTCAGGTTAGAGAAGTAGTGTTTCAGGTTAGAGAGTGTAGACAGAGTAGTGTTTCAGGTTAGAGAGGTGTAGACAGTAGTGTTTCAGGTTGTGTAGACAGGTTCAGTTAGAGAGGTGTAGACAGAGTAGTGTTTCAGGTTAGAGAGAAGAGAGAGAGACAGTGTTTCAGGTTAGAGAGGTGTAGACAGAGTAGTGTTTCAGAGAGAGGTGAGAGAGTAGTGTTTCAGGTTAGAGAGGTGTAGACAGAGTAGTGTTTCAGGTTAGAGAGACAGAGAAGTCAGACAGAGTAGTGTTTCAGGTTAGAGAGGTGTAGACAGAGAGTGTTTCAGGTTAGAGAGGTGTAGACAGTAGTGTTTCAGGTTAGAGAGGTGTAGACAGAGTAGTGTTTCAGGTTAGAGAGGTGTAGACAGAGTAGTGTTTCAGGTTAGAGAGGTGTAGACAGTAGTGTTTCAGGTTAGAGAAGACAGTAGTGTTTCAGGTTAGAGAGGTGTAGACAGAGTAGTGTTTCAGGTTAGGAGGTGTAGAAAGCTGTAGTGTTTCAGGTTAGAGAGGTGAGACAGAAAGTGTTTCAGGTTAGAGAGGTGTAGACAAGTAGTGTTTCAGGTTAGAGAGGTGTAGACAGTAGTGTTTCAGGTTAGAGAGGTGTAACAGAGTAGTGAACCAGGTTAGAGAGGTGTAGACAGAGTAGTGTTTCAGGTTAAAATAAGACAGTAGTGTTTGACCAGAGAGGTGTAGGGAAGTAGTGTTTCAGGTTAAGAGGTGAGACAAAGTAGTGTTTCAGGTTAGAGAGGTGTAAAACCCAGTAGTGTTTCAGGTTAGAGAGGTGTAGACAAGTAGTGTTTCAGGTAGGTAGGTTTCAGGTAGAGAGAGGTGTAGACAGTAGAGTTTCAGTGTTTCAGGTTAGAGAGGTGTAGACAGAGTAGTGTTTCAGGTTGGAGAGGTGGTAGTGTTTCAGAGGTGTAGACAGAGTGTTTCAGGTTAGAGAGGTGTAGACAGAGTAGTGTTTCAGGTTAGAGAGGTGTAGACAGTAGTGTTTCAGGTTAGAGAGGTGTAGACAGAGTAGTGTTTCAGGTTAGAGAGGTGTAGACAGGTTAGTAGTGTTTCAGGTTAGAGAGAGTAGTGTTTCAGGTTAGAGAGGTGTAGACAGAGTAGTGTTTCAGGTTAGAGAGGTGTAGACAGTAGTGTTTCAGGTTAGAGAGGTGTAGACAGAGTAGTGTTTCAGGTTAGAGAGGTGTAGACAGTAGTGTTTCAGGTTAGAGAGGTGTAGACAGTAGTGTTTCAGGTTAGAGAGGTGTAGACAGTAGTGTTTCAGGTTAGAGAGGTGTAGACAGAGTAGTGTTTCAGGTTAGAGAGGTGTAGACAGTAGTGTTTCAGGTTAGAGAGGTGTAGACAGAGTAGTGTTTCAGGTTAGAGAGGTGTAGACAGAGTAGTGTTTCAGGTTAGAGAGGTGTAGACAGAGTAGTGTTTCAGGTTAGAGAGGTGTAGACAGAGTAGTGTTTCAGACAGTAGTGTTTCAGGTTAGAGAGGTGTAGTAGTGTTTCAGGTTAGAGAGGTGTAGACAGTAGTGTTTCAGGTTAGAGAGGTGTAGACAGTTAGTAGTGTTTCAGGTTAGAGAGGTGTAGACAGTAGTGTTTCAGGTTAGAGAGGTGTAGACAGAGTAGTGTTTCAGGTTAGAGAGGTGTAGACAGTAGTGTTTCAGGTTAGAGAGGTGTAGACAGTAGTGTTTCAGGTTAGAGAGGTGTAGACAGAGTAGTGTTTCAGGTTAGAGAGGTGTAGACAGAGTAGTGTTTCAGGTTAGAGAGGTGTAGACAGAGTAGTGTTTCAGGTTAGAGAGGTGTAGACAAGTAGTGTTTCAGGTTAGAGAGGTGTAGACAGAGTAGTGTTTCAGGTTAGAGAGGTGTAGACAGTAGTGTTTCAGGTTAGAGAGGTGTAGACAGAGTAGTGTTTCAGGTTAGAGAGGTGTAGACAGTAGTGTTTCAGGTTAGAGAGGTGTAGACAGAGTAGTGTTTCAGGTTAGAGAGGTGTAGACAGTAGTGTTTCAGGTTAGAGAGGTGTAGACAGTAGTAGTGTTTCAGGTTAGAGAGGTGTAGACAGAGGTGTAGTGTTTCAGGTTAGAGAGGTGTAGACAGTAGTGTTTCAGGTTAGAGAGGTGTAGACAGTAGTGTTTCAGGTTAGAGAGGTGTAGACAGAGTAGTGTTTCAGGTTAGAGAGGTGTAGACAGTAGTGTTTCAGGTTAGAGAGGTGTAGACAGTAGTGTTTCAGGTTAGAGAGGTGTAGACAGAGTAGTGTTTCAGGTTAGAGAGGTGTAGACAGTAGTGTTTCAGGTAGAGAGAGGTGTAGACAGTAGTGTTTCAGGTTAGAGAGGTGTAGACAGACAGTAGTGTTTCAGGTTAGACAGAGTGTTTCAGGTTGTAGACAGAGTGTAGTGTTTCAGGTTAGAGAGGTGTAGACAGTAGTGTTTCAGGTTAGAGAGGTGTAGACAGAGTAGTGTTTCAGGTTAGAGAGGTGTAGACAGAGTAGTGTTTCAGGTTAGAGAGGTGTAGACAGAGTAGTGTTTCAGGTTAGAGAGGTGTAGACAGTAGTGTTTCAGGTTAGAGAGGTGTAGACAGTAGTGTTTCAGGTTAGAGAGGTGTAGACAGAGTAGTGTTTCAGGTTAGAGAGGTGTAGACAGAGTAGTGTTTCAGGTTAGAGAGGTGTAGACAGTAGTGTTTCAGGTTAGAGAGGTGTAGACAGAGTAGTGTTTCAGGTTAGAGAGGTGTAGACAGAGTAGTGTTTCAGGTTAGAGAGGTGTAGACAGAGTAGTGTTTCAGGTTAGAGAGGTGTAGACAGAGTAGTGTTTCAGGTTAGAGAGGTGTAGACAGAGTAGTGTTTCAGGTTAGAGAGGTGTAGACAGAGTAGTGTTTCAGGTTAGAGAGGTGTAGTGTGTCAGGTTAGAGAGGTGTAGACAGAGTAGTGTTTCAGGTTAGAGAGGTGTAGACAGAGTAGTGTTTCAGGTTAGAGAGGTGTAGACAGTAGTGTTTCAGGTTAGAGAGGTGTAGACAGAGTAGTGTTTCAGGTTAGAGAGGTGTAGACAGAGTAGTGTTTCAGGTTAGAGAGGTGTAGACAGTAGTGTTTCAGGTTAGAGAGGTGTAGACAGTAGTGTTTCAGGTTAGAGAGGTGTAGACAGAGTAGTGTTTCAGGTTAGAGAGGTGTATACACAGTAGTGTTTCAGGTTAGAGAGGTGTAGACAATAGTGTTTCAGGTTAGAGAGGTGTAGACAGTAGTGTTTCAGGTTAGAGAGGGGATTTTGTAGTTATGCATAAGAGGTATGACACCACTACCTCAGCTCCATCACTACCTCAGCTGGTACAGCAGAACCTCAGCTCCATCACTACCTCAGCTGGTACAGCAGAACCTCAGCTCCATCACTACCTCAGCTCCATCACTACCTCAGCTCCATCACTACCTCAGCTGGTACAGCAGAACCTCAGCTCCGTCACTACCTCAGCTCCATCACTACCTCAGCTCCATCACTACCTCAGCTCCATCACTACCTCAGCTCCATCACTACCTCAGCTCCATCACTACCTCAGCTGGTACAGCAGAACCTCAGCTCAATCACTACCTCAGCTCCATCACTACCTCAGCTCCATCACTACCTCAGCTCCATCACTACCTCAGCTGGTACAGCAGAACCTCAGCTCCATCACTACCTCAGCTGGTACAGCAGAACCTCAGCTCCATCACTATCTCAGCTAGTACAGCAGAACCTCAGCTCCATCACTATCTCAGCTGGTAGTGCAGAACCTCAGCTCCATCACTACCTCAGCTGGTACAGCAGAACCTCAGCTCCATCACTACCTCAGCTCGGTCACTACATCAGCTCCGTCACTACCTCAGCTCCGTCACTACCTCAGCTGTCACTACATCAGCTCCGTCACTACCTCAGCTCCGTCACTACCTCAGCTCCGTCACTACATCAGCTCCATCACTACCTCAGCTCCATACCTCAGCTCCGTCACTACCTCAGCTGGTACCTCAGCAGAACCTCAGCTCCATCACTACCTCAGCTCACTACAGCTCCAGAACCTCCAGCTACATCATCACTACCTCAGCTGGTACAGCAGAACATCAGCTCCATCACTACCTCAGCTGGTACAGCAGAACCTCAGCTCAATCACTACCTCAGCTCCATCACTACCTCAGCTCCGTCACTACCTCAGCTCCATCACTACCTCAGCTGGTACAGCAGAACCTCAGCTCCATCACTATCTCAGCTGGTACAGCAGAACCTCAGCTCCATCACTACCTCAGCTGGTACAGCAGAACCTCAGCTCTCCTTGTCATATCGGTGGTGAGAGGTTGTTTGAGGCTTTTGTCCCAAATGGCACCCTCCATAGGGCCCTGGTCAAAAGTAGTTCACTACATAGGGAATAGGCTGTCATTTGGGACACAGAGCTCTGTGTAGTTGTGTTTCTGCAGCCTTTGAAGTGTCCGACCGCAGCACAGCTGTCCTCTGTAGAACAACAACATTCACATCAAAGGAGTTCCTGTCTGTCAAGGAGTATCACTGCTTATCCTCTGACCCACACATTACTGCATAGCTTCATTACCTCATTACTACATTACTGCACATCAAAGGAGTTCCTGTCTGTCAAGGAGTATCACTGTTTATCCTCTGACCCACACATTACTGCATAACGGCATTACCTCATTACTACATTACTGAATAGCTTCATTACCTCATTACTGCATTACTGCACATCAAAGGAGTTCCTGTCTGTCAAGGAGTATCACTGCTTATCCTCTGACCCACACATTACTGCATAACGGCATTACCTCATCACTGCATAACTTCACCTCATTACTACATTACTGCATAATGTCATTACCTCATTACTACATAACTTAATCACCTCATTACTACATTACTGCATAATGCAATTACCTCATTACTACATTACTGCATAACTTCATTATCTCATCACTATATTACTGCATAACTTCATTACCTCATTACTACATAACTTCATCACATCATTACTACATAACGTCATTACCTCATTACTTCATAACATCATTACAACATTACTACATTACTGCATAACTCAATTACCTCATTACTACATTGCTGCATAACTCAATTACAGCATTACTACATTACTGCATAACTCAATTACCTCATTACTGCATAACATCAATACATCATTACTGCATTACTACATAACATCATTAGTTCATTACTACATTACTGCATGATGTCATTACATCATTACTACATTACTGCATAACTTCATTACATCATTACTACATTACTGCATAACTCAATTACCTCATTACTACCTTACTGCATGAATTCATTAGCTCATTACATCATTACTACATTGCTGCATAACTTCATATACTACATTACTACATAACTACATTACCTCATTACTACACAATTCAATTACATTATCACTACATTACTGCATAATGTCATTACACCATTAATTCATTACTGCATAACTTCATTACATCATTACTACATTATCATATTTCTACACAACTACATGACCACATTACTGAATTACATAATTATTGCATTACCTCATTATTGTATTACATCATTACATCATTACCCCATTCATTAATTACTTCATTACTACATTAATGTATTACCGCATTACTACATTAATGTATTACCTCATTACTACACTACCTATTTACAGCATTACCATCTTACTTCATTACTACATTGACTCATTACCATATTACTACATTACATTATTACCCCGTTACTACATTACTGTATTAAATCATTACTACATTACTTTATTACCTCATTAATACAAGGCCCTGTGGAGCACACGTCACTCAGGAGGAGAGGGGCTGAGAGACATGGAGGAATGATGGAGAGAGGGAGAGAAGGAGAGGAGAGAGGGAGAGAAGGAGAGGGAGAGAAGGAGAGGGAGACGGGGAGGGAGAGAAGGAGAGGGAGAGAAGGAGAGGGAGACGGGGAGGGAGAGAGGGAGAGGGAGAGGGAGACGGGGAGGGAGAGAAGGAGAGGGAGACGGGGAGGGAGAGAGGGAGAGGGAGAGAAGGGAGGGAGAGAGGGAGAGGGGAGAGAGAGGAGAGGGAGAAGGAGAGGGAGACGGGGAGGGAGAGAAGGAGAGGGAGACGGGGAGGGGAGACGGGGGAGAGAAGGAGAGGGAGAGAAGGAGCGGGAGACGGGGAGGGAGACGGGGAGGGAGACGGGGAGAGGGGGAGGGAGACGGGGAGGGAGAGAGGAGAGGGAGAGGGAGAGGGAGAGAAGGAGAGGAAGGAGAGGGAGACGGGGAGGGAGAGAGGGAGAGGAGAGGGGAGAGAGGGAGAGGGAGAGAGGGAGAGGGAGAGGAGGAGAGGGAGAGAGGAGAGGGAGAGAAGGAGAGGGAGAGGGAGAGAAGGAGAGGGAGAGGGAGAGAAGGCGAGGGAGACGGGGAGGGAGAGAGGAGAGGGAGAGAAGGAGAGGGAGACGGGGAGGGAGAGAAGGAGAGGGAGACGGGGAGGAGAGGAGAGGGAGAGGGAGAGAAGGAGAGGGAGAGAAGGAGAGGGAGACGGGGAGGGAGAGAGGGAGAGGGAGAGAAGGAGAGGGAGAGAAGGGAGGGAGAGGGGAGGGAGAGAAGGAGAGGGAGAAGGGGAGGGAGAGGGGAGAGGGAGAGAAGGAGAGGGAGACGGGGAGGGAGAGGGGAGAGGGAGACGGGGAGGGAGAGAGGGAGAGGGAGAGAAGGAGAGGAGAGAGGGAGAGGGAGAGAAGGAGAGGGAGACGGGGAGGGAGAGAAGGAGAGGGAGACGGGGGAGGGAGAGAGAGGGAGAGAAGGAGAGGGAGACGGGGAGGGAGAGGGAGAGAAGGAGAGGGAGACGGGGAGGGAGAGGGAGAGAAGGAGAGGGAGAGGGAGGAGAGAGAGGAGAGGGAGAGAAGGAGAGGGAGAGGGAGAGAGAGAGGAGAGGGAGACGGGGAGAGAGAGAGGGAGAGAAGGAGAGGGAGACGGGGAGAGAGAGGAGAGGGAGACGGGGGGGGAGAGAGAGGAGAGGGAGACGGGGAGAGAGAGAGGGGAGAGAGGGAGAGGGAGAAGGAGAGGGAGATAAGGAGAGGGAGATGGGGAGAGAGAGAGGGAGAGGGAGAGAGAGAGAGGGAGAGGGAGAGGGAGAGAAGGAGAGGGAGAGAAGGAGAGAGAGAGGGAGAGAAGGGGAGAGAGAGAGGGAGAGGGAGAGAGAGAGGGAGAGAAGGAGAGGGAGAGAAGGAGAGAGAGAGGGAGAGAAGGGGAGAGAGAGAGGGAGAGAAGGGGAGAGAGAGAGGGAGAGAAGGAGAGGGAGAGAGAGAGAGCAGGGTGAGGAAGACATGCCAAACTGAGCGTAATCAGAATGTTGGTCTAGGATCCTGACTGGGCCTCTACATTACACAGTATGTTCCTCCAGCCAGCCTGGGGAGAGTCTAGCTGAGGACCCAGAGAGATGAGAGAAGGAGACATCTGGAGGGATGGGGAGGCTGGAGGTGTCCATCACCAGGCTGTAGGCTGGGTTGGGCCATAAAGGAGGTGCTGCTACGGTCATTCATTCTCTTTCAAGTTCAGCGAGAGAAGAAAAGGAGTAAGTCATTAATAACAGAGAAGGGAAGGCAGGAAGAATCTCTCTCTCACACACCTCAGGGATGGTCAACAAGGATCCAGGACACATTACCTAACGCTTCAGGACCGGGGCCAGAGTATGTTGTGGTTTATAGAGGTTATGACCTCGACGATGCTGGATTTGATCTGAGAGACGATAGTGCTGCAACATATTACAATTCTACAGAGCTCTGTGTGTGAGAAACAATGTTCGTGTCGTGAACCTGGCCTACATTATAACTGTCATATATCTGGCAGGAAGACCACGATGAACACAGAGAGACAATGTGGTGAACCTGGCCTACATTATAACCTGGCAGGAAGACCACGATGAACACACAGAGACAATGTGGTGAACCTGAACCTGGCCTACATTATAACTGTCATATATCTGGCAGGAAGACCACGATGAACACAGAGAGACAATGTGGTGAACCTGGCCTACATTATAACCTGGCAGGAAGACCACGATGAACACACAGAGACAATGTGGTGAACCTGGCCTACATTATAACCTGGCCTACATTATGACTGTCATATACCTGGCAGGAAGACCACGATGAACACACAGAGACAATGTCATGAACCTGGCCTACATTATAACCTGGCAGGAAGACCACGATGAACACACAGAGACAATGTCATGAACCTGGCCTACATTATAACCTGGCAGGAAGACCACGATGAACACACAGAGACAATGTCATGAACCTGGCCTACATTATAACCTGGCAGGAAGACCACGATGAACACACAGAGACAATGTGGTGAACCTGGCCTACATTATAACCTGGCCTACATTATAACTGTCATATACCTGGCAGGAAGACCACGATGAACACAGAGACAATGTGGTGAACCTGGCCTACATTATGACATGGTCTACATTATAACTAACTGGTATAGGAGCAGTGGGTTAACTGGTCTAGGAACAGTGGGTTAACTGGTCTAGGAACAGTGGGTTAACTGGTCTAGGAACAGTGGGTTAACTGGTCTAGGAACAGTGGGTTAACTGGTCTAGGAACAGTGGGTTAACTGGCCTAGGAACAGTGGGTTAACTGGTCTAGGAACAGTGGGTTAACTGGTCTAGGGACAGTGGGTTAACTGGTCTAGGGACAGTGGGTTAACTGGTCTAGGAACAGTGGGTTAACTGGTCTAGGAACAGTGGGTTAACTGGTCTAGGAACAGTGGGTTAACTGGTCTAGGGAACAGTGGGTTAACTGGTCTAGGAACAGTGGGTTAACTGGTCTAGGAACAGTGGGTTAACTGGTCTAGGAACAGTGGGTTAACTGGTCTAGGAACAGTGGGTTAACTGGTCTAGGAACAGTGGGTTAACTGGTCTAGGAACAGTGGGTTAACTGGTCTAGGAACAGTGGGTTAACTGGTCTAGGAACAGTGGGTTAACTGGTCTAGGAACAGTGGGTTAACTGCCTGTTCAGGGGCACAACGACAGATTTGTACCTTGTCAGCTCGGGGGTTTCAGCTAACAGACCAGACCAGTCTCACAGCTAACAGACCAGTCTCTCAGCTAACAGAACAGTCTCTCAGCTAACAGACCAGTCTCTCAGCTAACAGACCAGTCTCTCAGCTAACAGACCAGTCTCTCAGCTAACAGACCAGTCTCTCAGCTAACAGACCAGTCTCTCAGCTAACAGACCAGTCTCTCAGCTAACAGACCAGTCTCTCAGCTAACAGACCAGTCTCTCAGCTAACAGACCAGTCTCTCAGCTAACAGACCAGTCTCTCAGCTAACAGACCAGTCTCTCAGCTAACAGACCAGTCTCTCAGCTAACAGACCAGTCTCTCAGCTAACAGACCAGTCTCTCAGCTAACAGACCAGTCTCTCAGCTAACAGACCAGTCTCTCAGCTAACAGACCAGTCTCTCAGCTAACAGACCAGTCTCTCAGCTAACAGACCAGACCAGTCTCTCAGCTAACAGACCAGTCTCTCAGCTAACAGACCAGTCTCTCAGCTAACAGACCAGTCTCACAGCTAACAGACCAGTCTCTCAGCTAACAGACCAGTCTCTCAGCTAACAGACCAGTCTCTCAGC
>NC_088409.1:5449975-5454975 GCF_034236695.1 Oncorhynchus nerka | reverse complement strand
CACCAGAAGAGGGATGTGATACATATAAACCCGAAGAGGAGACACGATGTCAGGGTCTGGGAGCTGACACGTCAAACACTACACAATTGAACCAGTTATGCTGTTTGATGGTTACACAGTAAACAGACACGTGACATTATTGGAATTACACACACTGTATTTACACACTTTATAACACACACAGTCACACAACACATCTGAACACAGGAATAACAAATTAACAACTTTAAAACAAACACACACACACACACACACACACACACACACACTGAATAATAAATTAACAACAACAAACACACACACACAACAACAAAACACACAGACACACACACACAACACACACACACACACACACACACACACACACACACACACACACACACACACACACACATGTACACACACACACACACACACACACACACACACACACACACACACACACACACACACACACACATGTATACACACACACACACACACATGTACACACACACACACACACACACACACACACACACACACACACACACATGTACACACACACACACACACACACACACACACACACACACACACACACACACACACATGTACACACACACACACACACACACACACACACATGTACACACACACACACACACACACACACACACACACACGTACACACACACACACACGTACACACACACACACACACACACACACGCACACACACACACACACACACACACACACACACACTTGATGAATTATTGTTTTTTTTTTAAAAGACAAAAAAATAGAGAGAGAAGATTTGATGAAATAAAACACCTGGAGTGATGATACCTTGTTACCGTGGTGATATGATACTGTGGGAATTAAGAGTTACAAGAGTTTCCCCCTTTAAATCTGTCTGTGAGGAAGACCTTTAAATCTGTCTGTGAGGAAGACCTTTAAATCTGTCTGTGAGGAAGACCTTTAAAATCTGTCTGTGAGGAAGACCTTTAAATCTGTGTGTGAGGAAGACCTTTAAATCTGTCTGTGAGGAAGACCTTTAAATCTGTCTGTGAGGAAGACCTTTAAATCTGTCTGTGAGGAAGACCTTTAAATCTGTCTGTGAGGAAGACCTTTAAAATCTGTCTGTGAGGAAGACCTTTAAAATCTGTCTGTGAGGAAGACCTTTAAATCTGTCTGTGAGGAAGACCTTGAGGAAGACCTTTAAATCTGTCTGTGAGGAAGACCTTTAAATCTGTCTGTGAGGAAGACCTTTAAATCTGTCTGTGAGGAAGACCTTTAAATCTGTCTGTGAGGAAGACCTTTAAATCTGTCTGTGAGGAAGACCTTTAAATCTGTCTGTGAGGAAGACCTTTGAGGAAGACCTTTAAATCTGTCTGTGAGGAAGACACTTTTAAATCTGTGTGTGAGGAAGACCTTTAAATCTGTCTGTGAGGAAGAAAAATCTGTCTGTGAGGAAGACCTTTAAATCTGTCTGTGAGGAAGACCTTTAAATCTGATGAGGAAGACCTTTAAATCTGTCTTGAAAGACCTTTAAATCTGTCAGTGAGGAAGACCTTTAAATCGTCTGTGAGGAAGTCTTTAAATCTGTCTGTGAGGAAGACCTTTAAATCTGTCTGTGAGGAAGACCTTTAAAATCTGTCAGTGAGGAAGACCTTTAAATCTGTCTGTGAGGAAGACCTTTACATGAAATACACTTGTTGAACTGTTGCTGACCACAGATAGAACGATTTACTGAAAAAAGGACTGTGTCCCCCCCCAACTGTAAAAGTATTGAACCAATAAGATGAAATACATGTTTTAAAAGGAGGCTAGTGAGATATCGTTGTATGAGTCATAAAATTACATCTGGACACAGACAGGTCTGGAGAAGACGAGGGTAGTGGGATACTGTTGTATTAAGTTATAACCTGGACACAGACAGGTCTGGAAAAGACGAGGGTAGTGGGATACTGTTGTATTAAGTTATAACCTGGACACAGACAGGTCTGGAGAAGACGAGGGTAGTGGGATACTGTTGTATTAAGTTATAACCTGGACACAGACAGGTCTGGAGAAGACGAGGGTAGTGGGATACTGTTGTATTAAGTTATAACCTGGACACAGACAGGTCTGGAGAAGACGAGGGTAGTGGGATACTGTTGTATTAAGTTATAACCTGGACACAGACAGGTCTGGAGAAGACGAGGGTAGTGGGATACTGTTGTATTAAGTTATAACCTGGACACAGACAGGTCTGGAGAAGACGAGGGTAGTGGGATACTGTTGTATTAAGTTATAACCTGGACACAGACAGGTCTGGAGAAGACGAGGGTAGTGGGATACTGTTGTATTAAGTTATAACCTGGACACAGACAGGTCTGGAGAAGACGACCTCCATCACTAGATACAATACAGACCTCCATCACTAGATACAGACCTCCATCACTAGATACTATACAGACCTACATCACTAGATACAGACCTCCATCACTAGATACAGACCTCCATCACTAGATACAGACCTCCATCACTAGATACAATACAGACCTCCATCACTAGATACAGACCTCCATCACTAGATACAGACCTCCATCACTAGATACTATACAGACCTCCATCACTAGATACAATACAGACCTCCATCACTAGATACAGACCTCCATCACTAGATACAGACCTCCATCACTATATACAATACAGACCTCCATCACTAGATACAGACCTCCATCACTAGATACAGACCTCCATCACTAGATACAGACCTCCATCACTAGATACAGACCTCCATCACTAGATACTATACAGACCTCCATCACTAGATACAGACCTCCATCACTAGATACTATACAGACCTCCATCACTAGATACTATACAGACCTCCATCACTAGATACAGACCTCCATCACTAGATACAGACCTCCATCACTAGATACAGACCTCCATCACTAGATACAGACCTCCATCACTAGATACAGACCTCCATCACTAGATACAGACCTCCATCACTAGATACAGACCTCCATCACTAGATACAATACAGACCTCCATCACTAGATACTATACAGACCTCCATCACTAGATACAGACCTCCATCACTAGATACAGACCTCCATTACTAGATACAGACCTCCATCACTAGATACAGACCTCCATCACTAGATACAGACCTCCATCACTAGATACTATACAGACCTCCATCACTAGATACTATACAGACCTCCATCACTAGATACAGACCTCCATCACTAGATACAGACCTCCATCACTAGATACAGACCTCCATCACTAGATACTATACAGACCTCCATCACTAGATACTATACAGACCTCCATCACTAGATACTATACAGACCTCCATCACTAGATACTATACAGACCTCCATCACTAGATACTATACAGACCTCCATCACTAGATACTATACAGACCTCCATCACTAGATACTATACAGACCTCCATCACTAGATACTATACAGACCTCCATCACTAGATACAATACAGACCTCCATCACTAGATACAGACCTCCATCACTAGATACAGACCTCCATCACTAGATACTATACAGACCTCCATCACTAGATACTATACAGACCTCCATCACTAGATACTATACAGACCTCCATCACTAGATACAATACAGACCTCCATCACTAGATACTATACAGACCTCCATCACTAGATACTATACAGACCTCCATCACTAGATACTATACAGACCTCCATCACTAGATACAGACCTCCATCACTAGATACAGACCTCCATCACTAGATACAGACCTCCATCACTAGATACAGACCTCCATCACTAGATACAGACCTCCATCACTAGATACAGACCTCCATCACTAGATACAATACAGACCTCCATCACTAGATACTATACAGACCTCCATCACTAGATACTATACAGACCTCCATCACTAGATACTATACAGACCTCCATCACTAGATACAGACCTCCATCACTAGATACTATACAGACCTCCATCACTAGATACTATACAGACCTCCATCACTAGATACTATACAGACCTCCATCACTAGATACTATACAGACCTCCATCACTAGATACTATACAGACCTCCATCACTAGATACTATACAGACCTCCATCACTAGATACAGACCTCCATTACTAGATACAGACCTCCATCACTAGATACAGACCTCCATCACTAGATACAGACCTCCATACAGACCTCCATCACTAGATACAGACCTCCATCACTAGATACAGACCTCCATCACTAGATACAATACAGACCTCCATCACTAGATACAATACAGACCTCCATTACTAGATACTATACAGACCTCCATCACTAGATACAGACCTCCATCACTAGATACTATACAGACCTCCATCACTAGATACTATACAGACCTCCATCACTATACAGACCTCCATCACTAGATACAGACCTCCATCACTAGATACAGACCTCCATCACTAGATACAGACCTCCATCACTAGATACTATACAGACCTCCATCACTAGATACTATACAGACCTCCATCACTAGATACTATACAGACCTCCATCACTAGATACAGACCTCCATCACTAGATACTATACAGACCTCCATCACTAGATACTATACAGACCTCCATCACTAGATACTATACAGACCTCCATCACTAGATACAATACAGACCTCCATCACTAGATACAGACCTCCATCACTAGATACAGACCTCCATCACTAGATACTATACAGACCTCCATCACTAGATACTATACAGACCTCCATCACTAGATACTATACAGACCTCCATCACTAGATACAATACAGACCTCCATCACTAGATACAGACCTCCATCACTAGATACTATACAGACCTCCATCACTAGATACAATACAGACCTCCATCACTAGATACAGACCTCCATCACTAGATACTATACAGACCTCCATCACTAGATACAGACCTCCATCACTAGATACTATACAGACCTCCATCACTAGATACTATACAGACCTCCATCACTAGATACAGACCTCCATCACTAGATAC
>NC_088409.1:5419975-5442475 GCF_034236695.1 Oncorhynchus nerka | reverse complement strand
TGACTGACTGGCTGGCTGGTTCTGGTGACTGACTGGCTGGCTGGTTCTGGTGACTGACTGGCTGGCTGATTGGCTGGCTGGTTCTGGTGACTGACTGGCTGGCTGGTTCTGGTGACTGACTGGCTGGCTGATTGGCTGACTGGTTCTGGTGACTGACTGACTGGTTTAGGTGACTGACTGGCTGGCCGGCTGGCTGACTGGCTGGCTGACTGACTAGTTATCAGGTAGAACAGAAAACCAGCAGGCTCCGGATTTCGTCGGGTCAGAGTTGACTACCCCTGATCTAGAGGTTAAAGGTCAGGCTGGGACAGAAGAGTGTTGGCCAGGCTTAGTGCCAAACAGTATATTCCACCTTCACATGGTTCTCAGAGCTTCTCACACAGCGCTGTCTAGCTCAGAGGCCTTGTCTCATGGTCATGAATCCACCTATCACTAGCTCAGAGGCCTTGTCTCATGGTCATGAATCCACCTATCAGTAGCTCAGAGGCCTTGTCTCATACGGTCATGAATCCACCTATCACTAGCTCAGAGGCCTTGTCTCATGGTCATGAATCCACCTATCACTAGCTCAGAGGCCTTGTCTCGTGTTCATGAATCCACCTATCAGTAGCTCAGAGGCCTTGTCTCATGGTCATGAATCCACCTATCACTAGCTCAGAGGCCTTGTCTCATGGTCATGAATCCACCTATCAGTAGCTCAGAGGCCTTGTCTCATGGTCATGAATCCACCTATCACTAGCTCAGAGGCCTTGTCTCATACGGTCATGAATCCACCTATCACTAGCTCAGAGGCCTTGTCTCATGGTCATGAATCCACCTATCACTAGCTCAGAGGCCTTGTCTCCTGGTCATGAATCCACCTATCAGTAGCTCAGAGGCCTCGTCTCATGGTCATGAATCCACCTATCAGTAGCTCAGAGGCCTTGTCTCATGGTCATGAATCCACCTATCACTAGCTCAGAGGCCTTGTCTCATGGTCATGAATCCACCTATCAGAAGAAAATATGCTACAGTAATCCTATGATCGTTTAATACTTAAATAGAACACACTGCAGTCAGCCAGCCAACCAGCCAGCCAGCCACCCACCCAGCCAGCCAGCCAGCCACCCAGCCAGTCAGCCAGTCAGCCAACCAGCCAGCCAGCCACCCAGTCAGCCACCCACCCAGCCAGCCAGCCAGTCAGCCAACCAGCCAGTCAGCCAGCCAGCCAACCAGCCAACCAGCCAGCCAGCCAGTCAGCCAGTCAGCCAACCAGCCAGCCAGCCACCCAGTCAGCCACCCACCCAGCCAGCCAGCCAGCCAGCCAGTCAGCCAACCAGCCAGCCAGCCAGCCACCCAGCCAGTCAGCCAGTCAGCCAACCAGCCAGCCACCCACCCAGTCAGCCAGCCAGCCAGCCACCCAGTCAGCCACCCAGCCAGCCAGCCAGCCACCCAGTCAGCCACCCACCCAGTCAGCCACCCAGCCAGCCAGCCACCCACCCAGTCAGCCAACCAGCCAGCCAGCCAGCCAACCAGCCAGCCAGCTTTCCACCGAGTCAGACAAACTCAAGACGAGACTTTCATCCTCTTAGATGTCACCACCACAACAAAACCCAGTGTCAGCACGTCTGCCCTGATAAAAGACTGTTTCCATGGTAACTCAACATCCATCAACAGGATCTGTATGTAATGTGTGTGACGGGATCCCTGAAATATGCCTGAGACACCAAAACCCGCTTCAGATGAATCAAACAGCACAGGTCCAGTAAATCATCATGTGCTGTGTCATTAAAACACAACGTCTCTAACAGGAAAACCTCTTTAATACCCGAAATGTGAGGGTCCTAGAGCTGAGACAGGGTGAGGTTCTGGCCTGGGCCCATCTAAATGTGAGGGTCCTAGAGCTGAGACAGGGTGAGGTTCTGGCCTGGGCCCATCTAAATGTGAGGGTCCTAGAGCTGAGACAGGGTGAGGTTCTGGCCTGGGCCCATCTAAATGTGAGGTTCCTAGAGCTGAGACAGGGTGAGGTTCTGGCCTGGGCCCATCTAAATGTGAGGGTCCTAGAGCTGAGACAGGGTGAGGTGCTGGCCTGGGCCCATCTAAATGTGAGGTTCCTAGAGCTGAGACAGGGTGAGGTTCTGGCCTGGGCCCATCTAAATGTGAGGTTCCTAGAGCTGAGACAGGGTGAGGTTCTGGCCTGGGCCCATCTAAATGTGAGGGTCCTAGAGCTGAGACAGGGTGAGGTTCTGGCCTGGGCCCATCTAAATGTGAGGGTCCTAGAGCTGAGACAGGGTGAGGTTCTGGCCTGGGCCCATCTAAATGTGAGGGTCCAAATGTGACCCTGAGACAGGGTGAGGTTCTGGCCTGGGCCCATCTAAATGTGAGGGTCCTAGAGCTGAGATAGGGTGAGGTTCTGGCCTGGGCCCATCTAAATGTGAGGGTCCTAGAGCTGAGACAGGGTGAGGTGCTGGCCTGGGCCCATCTAAATGTGAGGGTACTAGAGCTGAGACAGGGTGAGGTGCTGGCCTGGGCCCATCTAAATGTGAGGGTCCTAGAGCTGAGACAGGGTGAGGTTCTGGCCTGGGCCCATCTAAATGTGAGGGTCCTAGAGCTGAGACAGGGTGAGGTTCTGGCCTGGGCCCATCTAAATGTGAGGGTCCTAGAGCTGAGACAGGGTGAGGTTCTGGCCTGGGCCCATCTAAATGTGAGGGTCCTAGAGCTGAGACAGGGTGAGGTTCTGGCCTGGGCCCATCTAAATGTGAGGGTCCTAGAGCTGAGACAGGGTGAGGTTCTGGCCTGGGCCCATCTAAATGTGAGGGTCCTAGAGCTGAGACAGGGTGAGGTTCTGGCCTGGGCCCATCTAAATGTGAGGGTCCTAGAGCTGAGACAGGGTGAGGTTCTGGCCTGGGCCCATCTAAATGTGAGGGTCCTAGAGCTGAGACAGGGTGGGGTTCTGGCCTGGGCCCATCTAAATGTGAGGGTCCTAGAGCTGAGACAGGGTGAGGTTCTGGCCTGGGCCCATCTAAATGTGAGGGTCCTAGAGCTGAGACAGGGTGAGGTTCTGGCCTGGGCCCATCTAAATGTGAGGGTCCTAGAGCTGAGACAGGGTGAGGTTCTGGCCTGGGCCCATCTAAATGTGAGGGGTACTAGAGCTGAGACAGGGTGAGGTTCTGGCCTGGGCCCATCTAAATGTGAGGGGTACTAGAGCTGAGACAGGGTGGGGTTCTGGCCTGGGCCCATCTAAATGTGAGGGTCCTAGAGCTGAGACAGGGTGGGGTTCTGGCCTAGGCCCATCTAAATGTGAGGGTCCTAGAGCTGAGACAGGGTGAGGTTCTGGCCTGGGCCCATCTAAATGTGAGGGTCCTAGAGCTGAGACAGGGTGGGGTTCTGGCCTGGGCCCATCTAAATGTGAGGGGTACTAGAGCTGAGACAGGGATGTGGCAGAGCAGGTGACCTGGTGGCTGGAATCCTGAAAGATACAATCTCCACACGGGTTGTGTTTCAGTCTCAACACGGGTTGTGTTTCAGTCTCCACACGGGTTGTGTTTCAGTCTCCACACGGGTTGTGTTACAGTCTAGCACGGGACAGGGTGACAGTCTCCGCACGGGTTGTGTTTCAGTCTCCGCACGGGCCCATCTAAACGGGTTGGTCCTAGTTACAGTCTGAGACAGGGTTGACAGTCTCCACACGGGTTGTGTTTCATCTACACGGGTTGTGTTTCAGTCTCCACACGGGTTGTGTTTCAGTCTCCACACGGGTTGTGTTACAGTCTCCACACGGGTTGTGTTTCAGTCTCCACACGGGTTGTGTTACAGTCTCCACACGGGTTGTGTTACAGTCTCCGCACGGGTTGTGTTACAGTCTCCACACGGGTTGTGTTACAGTCTCCACACGGGTTGTGTTACAGTCTCCACATGGACTAGTCATCTCAGAGGTCCAGACTCTCAACCCCACATGGACTAGTCATCTCAGAGGAGGTCCAGACTCTCAACCCTACATGGACTAGTCATCTCAGAGGTCCAGACTCTCAACCCCACGTGGACTAGTCATCTCAGAGGAGGTCCAGACTCTCAACCCCACATGGACTAGTCATCTCAGAGGAGGTCCAGACTCTCAACCCTACATGGACTAGTCATCTCAGAGGAGGTCCAGACTCTCAACCCCACGTGGACTAGTCATCTCAGAGGAGGTCCAGACTCTCAACCCCACATGGACTAGTCATCTCAGAGGAGGTCCAGACTCTCAACCCTACATGGACTAGTCATCTCAGAGGAGGTCCAGACTCTCAACCCCACGTGGACTAGTCATCTCAGAGGAGGTCCAGACTCTCAACCCCACATGGACTAGTCATCTCAGAGGAGGTCCAGACTCTCAACCCCACATGGACTAGTCATCTCAGAGGAGGTCCAGACTCTCAACCCCACGTGGACTAGTCATCTCAGAGGTCCAGACTCTCAACCCCACGTGGACTAGTCATCTCAGAGGTCCAGACTCTCAACCCCACATGGACTACTCATCTCAGAGGAGGTCCAGACTCTCAACCCCACATGGGATCTCAGAGGAGGTCCAGACTCTCAATCATGGACAGAGGAGGTCCAGACTCTCAACCCCACATGGACTAGTCATCTCAGAGGAGGTCCAGACTCTCAACCCCACATGGACTAGTCATCTCAGAGGAGGTCCAGACTCTCAACCCCACATGGACTAGTCATCTCAGAGGAGGTCCAGACTCTCAACCCCACATTGACTAGTCATCTCAGAGGAGGTCCAGACTCTCAACCCCACATGGACTAGTCATCTCAGAGGTCCAGACTCTCAACACCACATTGACTAGTCATCTCAGAGGAGGTCCAGACTCTCAACCCCACATGGACTAGTCATCTCAGAGGAGGTCCAGACTCTCAACCCCACATGGACTAGTCATCTCAGAGGAGGTCCAGACTCTCAACACCACATGGACTAGTCATCTCAGAGGAGGTCCAGACTCTCAACCCCACGTGGACTAGTCATCTCAGAGGAGGTCCAGACTCTCAACCCCACGTGGACTAGTCATCTCAGAGGAGGTCCAGACTCTCAACCCCACATGGACTAGTCATCTCAGAGGAGGTACAGACTCTCAACCCCACATGGACTAGTCATCTCAGAGGTCCAGACTCTCAACCCCACGTGGACTAGTCATCTCAGAGGAGGTCCAGACTCTCAACCCCACATGGACTAGTCATCTCAGAGGTCCAGACTCTCAACCCCACATGGACTAGTCATCTCAGAGGTCCAGACTCTCAACCCCACATGGACTAGTCATCTCAGAGGAGGTCCAGACTCTCAACCCCACGTGGACTAGTCATCTCAGAGGAGGTCCAGACTCTCAACCCCACATGGACTAGTCATCTCAGAGGAGGTCCAGACTCTCAACCCCACATGGACTAGTCATCTCAGAGGAGGTCCAGACTCTCAACCCCACATGGACTAGTCATCTCAGAGGAGGTCCAGACTCTCAACACCACATGGACTAGTCATCTCAGAGGAGGTCCAGACTCTCAACCCCACGTGGACTAGTCATCTCAGAGGAGGTCCAGACTCTCAACCCCACATGGACTAGTCATCTCAGAGGAGGTCCAGACTCTCAACCCTACATGGACTAGTCATCTCAGAGGTCCAGACTCTCAACCCCACATGGACTAGTCATCTCAGAGGTCCAGACTCTCAACCCCACATGGACTAGTCATCTCAGAGGAGGTCCAGACTCTCAACCCCACGTGGACTAGTCATCTCAGAGGAGGTCCAGACTCAGATTTCACTGTCCCCACATGGACTAGTCATCTCAGAGGAGGTCCAGACTCTCAACCCCACATGGACTAGTCATCTCAGAGGAGGTCCAGACTCTCAACCCCACATGGACTAGTCATCTCAGAGGAGGTCCAGACTCTCAACACCACATGGACTAGTCATCTCAGAGGAGGTCCAGACTCTCAACCCCACGTGGACTAGTCATCTCAGAGGAGGTCCAGACTCTCAACCCCACATGGACTAGTCATCTCAGAGGAGGTCCAGACTCTCAACCCTACATGGACTAGTCATCTCAGAGGTCCAGACTCTCAACCCCACATGGACTAGTCATCTCAGAGGTCCAGACTCTCAACCCCACATGGACTAGTCATCTCAGAGGAGGTCCAGACTCTCAACCCCACGTGGACTAGTCATCTCAGAGGAGGTCCAGACTCTCAACCCCACGTGGACTAGTCATCTCAGAGGAGGTCCAGACTCTCAACCCCACATGGACTAGTCATCTCAGAGGAGGTCCAGACTCTCAACCCCACATGGACTAGTCATCTCAGAGGTCCAGACTCTCAACCCCACATGGACTAGTCATCTCAGAGGAGGTCCAGACTCTCAACCCCACATGGACTAGTCATCTCAGAGGAGGTCCAGACTCTCAACCCCACATTGACTAGTCATCTCAGAGGAGGTCCAGACTCTCAACCCCACATGGACTAGTCATCTCAGAGGAGGTCCAGACTCTCAACCCCACATGGACTAGTCATCTCAGAGGAGGTCCAGACTCTCAACCCCACGTGGACTAGTCATCTCAGAGGAGGTCCAGACTCCAGATTTACTGTCTCCACCTGGACTAGTCATCTCAGAGGAGGTCCAGACTCCAGATTTACTGTCTCCACCTGGACTAGTCATCTCAGAGGAGGTCCAGACTCTCAACCCCACATGGACTAGTCATCTCAGAGGAGGTCCAGACTCTCAACCCCACATGGACTAGTCATCTCAGAGGAGGTCCAGACTCTCAACACCACGTGGACTAGTCATCTCAGAGGAGGTCCAGACTCTCAACCCCACATTGACTAGTCATCTCAGAGGAGGTCCAGACTCTCAACCCCACATGGACTAGTCATCTCAGAGGTCCAGACTCTCAACACCACATTGACTAGTCATCTCAGAGGAGGTCCAGACTCTCAACCCCACATGGACTAGTCATCTCAGAGGAGGTCCAGACTCTCAACCCCACATGGACTAGTCATCTCAGAGGAGGTCCAGACTCTCAACACCACATGGACTAGTCATCTCAGAGGAGGTCCAGACTCTCAACCCCACGTGGACTAGTCATCTCAGAGGAGGTCCAGACTCTCAACCCCACGTGGACTAGTCATCTCAGAGGAGGTCCAGACTCTCAACCCCACATGGACTAGTCATCTCAGAGGAGGTCCAGACTCTCAACCCCACATGGACTAGTCATCTCAGAGGAGGTCCAGACTCTCAACCCCACATGGACTAGTCATCTCAGAGGAGGTCCAGACTCTCAACCCCACATGGACTAGTCATCTCAGAGGAGGTCCAGACTCTCAACCCCACATGGACTAGTCATCTCAGAGGAGGTCCAGACTCTCAACCCCACATGGACTAGTCATCTCAGAGGTCCAGACTCTCAACCCCACATGGACTAGTCATCTCAGAGGTCCAGACTCTCAACCCCACATGGACTAGTCATCTCAGAGGAGGTCCAGACTCTCAACCCCACGTGGACTAGTCATCTCAGAGGAGGTCCAGACTCTCAACCCCACATGGACTAGTCATCTCAGAGGAGGTCCAGACTCTCAACCCCACATGGACTAGTCATCTCAGAGGAGGTCCAGACTCTCAACCCCACATGGACTAGTCATCTCAGAGGAGGTCCAGACTCTCAACACCACATGGACTAGTCATCTCAGAGGAGGTCCAGACTCTCAACCCCACGTGGACTAGTCATCTCAGAGGAGGTCCAGACTCTCAACCCCACGTGGACTAGTCATCTCAGAGGAGGTCCAGACTCTCAACCCCACATGGACTAGTCATCTCAGAGGAGGTCCAGACTCTCAACCCCACATGGACTAGTCATCTCAGAGGAGGTCCAGACTCTCAACCCCACATGGACTAGTCATCTCAGAGGAGGTCCAGACTCTCAACCCCACATGGACTAGTCATCTCAGAGGAGGTCCAGACTCTCAACCCCACATGGACTAGTCATCTCAGAGGAGGTCCAGACTCTCAACCCCACATGGACTAGTCATCTCAGAGGTCCAGACTCTCAACCCCACATGGACTAGTCATCTCAGAGGTCCAGACTCTCAACCCCACATGGACTAGTCATCTCAGAGGAGGTCCAGACTCTCAACCCCACGTGGACTAGTCATCTCAGAGGAGGTCCAGACTCTCAACCCCACATGGACTAGTCATCTCAGAGGAGGTCCAGACTCTCAACCCCACATGGACTAGTCATCTCAGAGGAGGTCCAGACTCTCAACCCCACATGGACTAGTCATCTCAGAGGAGGTCCAGACTCTCAACACCACATGGACTAGTCATCTCAGAGGAGGTCCAGACTCTCAACCCCACGTGGACTAGTCATCTCAGAGGAGGTCCAGACTCTCAACCCCACATGGACTAGTCATCTCAGAGGAGGTCCAGACTCTCAACCCTACATGGACTAGTCATCTCAGAGGTCCAGACTCTCAACCCCACATGGACTAGTCATCTCAGAGGTCCAGACTCTCAACCCCACATGGACTAGTCATCTCAGAGGAGGTCCAGACTCTCAACCCCACGTGGACTAGTCATCTCAGAGGAGGTCCAGACTCCAGATTTACTGTCTCCACCTGGACTAGTCATCTCAGAGGAGGTCCAGACTCCAGATTTACTGTCTCCACCTGGACAGGGATCTCAGAGCAGGTCCAGACTCCAGATTTACTGTCTCCACCTGGACAGGGATCTCAGAGGAGGTCCAGACTCCAGATTTACCTTTCTACCTGGACTAGTCATCTCAGAGGAGGTCCAGACTCCAGATTTACTGTCTCCACCTGGACTAGGGATCTCAGAGCAGGTCCAGACTCCAGATTTACTGTCTCCACCTGGACTAGTCATCTCAGAGGAGGTCCAGACTCCAGATTTACTGTCTCCACCTGGACTAGTCATCTCAGAGGTCATCCTTCCTCACCTCCCATTACCTGCTGTCAATCAACATCCTTCCTCACCTCCCATTACCTGCTGTCAATCAACATCCTTCCTCACCTCCCATTACCTCTCTCTCTCATCCCCCCCCTTACCTCCCATTACCTGCTGTCAATCAACATAGTTCCTTCCTCACCTCCCATTACCTGCTGTCAATCAACATAGTTCCTTCCTTCCTCACCTCCCATTCTGCTGTCAATCAACATAGTTCCTTCCTTCCTCACCTCCCATTCTGCTGTCAATCAACATAGTTCCTTCCTCACCTCCCATTACCTGCTGTCAATCAACATAGTTCCTCACCTCCCATTACCTGCTGTCAATCAACATCCTCCCTCACCTCCCATTACCTGCTGTCAATCAACATCCTTCCTCACCTCCCATTACCTGCTGTCAATCAACATCCTTCCTCACCTCCCATTACCTGCTGTCAATCAACATAGTTCCTTCCTCCCTCACCTCCCATTACCTGCTGTCAATCAACATAGTTCCTTCCTTCCTCCCATTACCTCTCTCTCTCACCCCCCCTCACCTCCCATTACCTCTCTCTCTCACCCCCCCCTCACCTCCCATTACCTCTCTCTCTCATCCCCCTCACCTCCCATTACCTCTCTCTCTCATTCCCCCCTCACCTCCCATTACTGCTGTCAATCAACATAGTTCCTTCCTCCTCACCTCCCATTACCTGCTGTCAATCAACATAGTTCCTTCCTTCCTCACCTCCCATTACCTGCTGTCAATCAACATAGTTCCTTCCTCACCTCCCATTACCTGCTGTCAATCAACATAGTTCCTTCCTCACCTCCCATTACCTGCTGTCAATCAACATAGTTCCTTCCTCCTCACCTCCCATTACCTGCTGTCAATCAACATAGTTCCTTCCTCACCTCCCATTACCTGCTGTCAATCAACATAGTTCCTTCCTTCCTCACCTCCCATTACCTGCTGTCAATCAACATAGTTCCTTCCTTCCTCACCTCCCATTACCTGCTGTCAATCAACATAGTTCCTTCCTTCCTCCCTCACCTCCCATTACCTGCTGTCAATCAACATAGTTCCTTCCTCCTCACCTCCCATTACCTGCTGTCAATCAACATAGTTCCCCCTCACCTCCCATTCTGCTGTCAATCAACATAGTTCCTTCCTCCCTCACCTCCCATTCTGCTGTCAATCAACATAGTTCCTTCCTCCCTCACCTCCCATTACCTGCTGTCAATCAACATAGTTCCTTCCTCCCTCACCTCCCATTACCTGCTGTCAATCAACATAGTTCCTTCCTCCCTCACCTCCCATTACCTGCTGTCAATCAACATAGTTCCTTCCTTCCTCACCTCCCATTACCTGCTGTCAATCAACATAGTTCCTTCCTCCCTCACCTCCCATTACCTGCTGTCAATCAACATAGTTCCTTCCTCCCTCACCTCCCATTACCTGCTGTCAATCAACATAGTTCCTTCCTCACCTCCCATTACCTGCTGTCAATCAACATAGTTCCTTCCTTCCTCACCTCCCATTACCTGCTGTCAATCAACATAGTTCCCCCCCCCCCTCACCTCCCATTCTGCTGTCAATCAACATAGTTCCTTCCTCCCTCACCTCCCATTCTGCTGTCAATCAACATAGTTCCTTCCTCCCTCACCTCCCATTACCTGCTGTCAATCAACATAGTTCCTTCCTCCCTCACCTCCCATTACCTGCTGTCAATCAACATAGTTCCTTCCTCACCTCCCATTACCTGCTGTCAATCAACATAGTTCCTCACCTCCCATTACCTGCTGTCAATCAACATCCTCCCTCACCTCCCATTACCTGCTGTCAATCAACATCCTTCCTCACCTCCCATTACCTGCTGTCAATCAACATCCTTCCTCACCTCCCATTACCTGCTGTCAATCAACATAGTTCCTTCCTCCCTCACCTCCCATTACCTGCTGTCAATCAACATAGTTCCTTCCTTCCTCCCATTACCTCTCTCTCTCACCCCCTCACCTCCCATTACCTCTCTCTCTCACCCCCCCTCACCTCCCATTACCTCTCTCTCTCATCCCCCTCACCTCCCATTACCTCTCTCTCTCATTTATCCCCCCCTCACCTCCCATTACCTGCTGTCAATCAACATAGTTCCTTCCTCCCTCACCTCCCATTACCTGCTGTCAATCAACATAGTTCCTTCCTTCCTCACCTCCCATTACCTGCTGTCAATCAACATAGTTCCTTCCTCACCTCCCATTACCTGCTGTCAATCAACATAGTTCCTTCCTCACCTCCCATTACCTGCTGTCAATCAACATAGTTCCTTCCTCCCTCACCTCCCATTACCTGCTGTCAATCAACATAGTTCCTTCCTCACCTCCCATTACCTGCTGTCAATCAACATAGTTCCTTCCTTCCTCACCTCCCATTACCTGCTGTCAATCAACATAGTTCCTTCCTTCCTCACCTCCCATTACCTGCTGTCAATCAACATAGTTCCTTCCTTCCTCCCTCACCTCCCATTACCTGCTGTCAATCAACATAGTTCCTTCCTCCCTCACCTCCCATTACCTGCTGTCAATCAACATAGTTCCCCCCCCCCCTCACCTCCCATTCTGCTGTCAATCAACATAGTTCCTTCCTCCCTCACCTCCCATTCTGCTGTCAATCAACATAGTTCCTTCCTCCCTCACCTCCCATTACCTGCTGTCAATCAACATAGTTCCTTCCTCCCTCACCTCCCATTACCTGCTGTCAATCAACATAGTTCCTTCCTCCCTCACCTCCCATTACCTGCTGTCAATCAACATAGTTCCTTCCTCCCTCACCTCCCATTACCTGCTGTCAATCAACATAGTTCCTTCCTCCCTCACCTCCCATTACCTGCTGTCAATCAACATAGTTCCTTCCTCACCTCCCATTACCTGCTGTCAATCAACATAGTTCCTTCCTTCCTCACCTCCCATTACCTGCTGTCAATCAACATAGTTCCTTCCTTCCTCACCTCCCATTACCTGCTGTCAATCAACATAGTTCCTTCCTCCCTCACCTCCCATTACCTGCTGTCAATCAACATAGTTCCTTCCTTCCTCACCTCCCATTACCTGCTGTCAATCAACATAGTTCCTTCCTCCCTCACCTCCCATTACCTGCTGTCAATCAACATAGTTCCTTCCTTCCTCACCTCCCATTACCTCTCTCTCTCATTTATCCCCCCCTCACCTCCCATTACCTCTCTCTCTCATTTATCCCCCTTACCTCCCATTACCTCTCTCTCTCATTTATCCCCCTCACCTCCCATTACCTCTCTCTCTCATCCCCCCTCACCTCCCATTACCTCTCTCTCTCATCCCCCCCCTCACCTCCCATTACCTCTCTCTCTCACCCCCCTCACCTCCCATTACCTCTCTCTCTCATTTATCCCCCCTCACCTCCCATTACCTCTCTCTCTCATCCCCCCCCTCACCTCCCATTACCTCTCTCTCTCATCCCCCCCTCACCTCCCATTACCTCTCTCTCTCATTTATCCCCTCCCTCACCTCCCATTACCTCTCTCTCTCATTTATCCCCCCCTCATCTCCCTCTACATTGACGTACTTTTCAAACAGGCCTTCTATCCAACGCTCTCCGGCATGTTCTCCTCTAAAACACTTTCTCCCCCCTCTCTCTCCAGGGGCAGCAATAGTTACTGTAATGACTCTTAATCACTTCCCTGGCCGTGAGGCTTGACTGACAGAGTCTCTCTCTCTCCCCCAGACCTCTCCCCCAACCACTAGTTATCTCTCTCCCTCTCTCTCCCCCAGACCTCTCCCCAACCACTAGTTATCTCTCTCTCCCTCTCTCCCTCCCAGACCTCTCCCCCAACCACTAGTTATCTCTCTCTCCCTCTCTCCCTCCCAGACCTCTCCCCCAACCACTAGTTATCTCTCTCTCTCTCTCTCCCCCAGACCTCTCCCCCAACCACTAGTTATCTCTCTCTCTCTCTCCCCCAGACCTCTCCCCCAACCACTAGTTATCTCTCTCTCCCTCTCTCCCCCAGACCTCTCCCCCAACCACTAGTTATCTCTCTCTCCCTCTCTCCCCCAGACCTCTCCCCCAACCACTAGTTATCTCTCTCTCTCCCTCCCTCCCTCCCAGACCTCTCCCCCAACCACTAGTTATCTCTCTCTCCCCCAGACCTCTCCCCCAACCACTAGTTATCTCTCCTTCTCTCCCCCAGACCTCTCCCCCAACCACTAGTTATCTCTCCCTCTCTCCCCAGACCTCTCCCCCAACCACTAGTTATCTCTCTCTCCCTCTCTCCCCAGACCTCTCCCCCAACCACTAGTTATCTCTCTCTCTCTCCCTCCCAGACCTCTCCCCCAACCACTAGTTATCCCTCTCTCCCCCAGACCTCTCCCCCAACCACTAGTTATCTCTCTCCCTCTCTCCCCAGACCTCTCCCCCAACCACTAGTTATCTCTCTCCCCTCTCTCCCCCAGACCTCTCCCCAACCACTAGTTATCTCTCTCCCTCTCTCTCCCCCAGACCTCTCCCCCAACCACTAGTTATCTCTCTCTCCCCCAGACCTCTCCCCCAACCACTAGTTATCTCTCTCCCCTCTCTCCCCCAGACCTCTCCCCCAACCACTAGTTATCCCTCTCTCCCCCAGACCTCTCCCCCAACCACTAGTTATCTCTCTCTCCCTCTCTCCCCAGACCTCTCCCCCAGACCTCTCCCCAAACCACTAGTTATCTCTCCCTCTCTCCCCCAGACCTCTCCCCCAACCACTAGTTATCTCTCCCTCTCTCCCCCAGACCTCTCCCCCAACCACTAGTTATCTCTCCCTCTCTCCCCCAGACCTCTCCCCCAACCACTAGTTATCTCTCTCTCCCTCTCTCCCCCAGACCTCTCCCCCAACCACTAGCTCTCTCTCCCACATCCACATGGGGGCCAATGGTAGCCTGCTACTGATCACCAACAGGGCTGACGGAGTAGCTCTCTCTCCCACATCCACATGGGGGCCAATGGTAGCCTGCTACTGATCACCAACAGGGCTGATGGAGTAGCTCTCTCCCACATCCACATGGGGGCCAATGGTAGCCTGCTACTGATCACCAACAGGGCTGACGGAGTAGCTCTCTCTCCCACATCCACATGGGGGCCAATGGTAGCCTGCTACTGATCACCAACAGGGCTGACGGAGTAGCTCTCTCTCCCACATCCACATGGGGGCCAATGGTAGCCTGCTACTGATCACCTCGGGCTGATGGAGTAGCTCTCTCTCCCACATCCACATGGGGGCCAATGGTAGCCTGCTACTGATCACCAACAGGGCTGACGGAGTAGCTCTCTCCCACATCCACATGGGGGCCAATGGTAGCCTGCTACTGATCACCAACAGGGCTGATGGAGTAGCTCTCTCTCCCACATCCACATGGGGGCCAATGGTAGCCTGCTACTGATCACCAACAGGGCTGACGGAGTAGCTCTCTCTCCCACATCCACATGGGGGCCAATGGTAGCCTGCTACTGATCACCAACAGGGCTGACGGAGTAGCTCTCTCCCACATCCACATGGGGGCCAATGGTAGCCTGCTACTGATCACCAACAGGGCTGACGGAGTAGCTCTCTCTCCCACATCCACATGGGGGCCAATGGTAGCCTGCTACTGATCACCAACCGGGCTGATGGAGTAGCTCTCTCTCCCACATGGGGGCCAATGGTAGCCTGCTACTGATCACCAACAGGGCTGACGGAGTAGCTCTCTCTCCCACATCCACATGGGGGCCAATGGTAGCCTGCTACTGATCACCAACAGGGCTGATGGAGTAGCTCTCTCTCCCACATCCACATGGGGGCCAATGGTAGCCTGCTACTGATCACCAACAGGGCTGATGGAGTAGCTCTCTCTCCCACATCCACATGGGGGCCAATGGTAGCCTGCTACTGATCACCAACAGGGCTGACGGAGTAGCTCTCTCTCCCACATCCACATGGGGGCCAATGGTAGCCTGCTACTGATCACCAACAGGGCTGATGGAGTAGCTCTCTCTCCCACATCCACATGGGGGCCAATGGTAGCCTGCTACTGATCACCAACAGGGCTGATGGAGTAGCTCTCTCTCCCACATCCACATGGGGGCCAATGGTAGCCTGCTACTGATCACCAACAGGGCTGACGGAGTAGCTCTCTCTCCCACATCCACATGGGGGCCAATGGTAGCCTGCTACTGATCACCAACAGGGCTGACGGAGTAGCTCTCTTTCCCACATCCACATGGGGGCCAATGGTAGCCTGCTACTGATCACCAACAGGGCTGACGGAGTAGCTCTCTCTCCCACATCCACATGGGGGCCAATGGTAGCCTGCTACTGATCACCAACAGGGCTGACGGAGTAGCTCTCTCATCCACATGGGGGCCAATGGTAGCCTGCTACTGATCACCAACAGGGCTGATGGAGTAGCTCTCCCTCATCCACATGGGGGCCAATGGTAGCCTGCTACTGATCACCAACAGGGCTGATGGAGTAGCTACTGATCACCAACAGGGCTGATGGAGTAGCTACTGATCACCAACAGGGCTGATGGAGTAGCTACTGATCACCAACAGGGCTGACGGAGTAGCTACTGATCACCAACAGGGCTGACGGAGTAGCTACTGATCACCAACAGGGCTGACGGAGTAGCTACTGATCACCAACAGGGCTGACGGAGTAGCTACTGATCACCAACAGGGCTGACGGAGTAGCTACTGATCACCAACAGGGCTGATGGAGTAGCTACTGATCACCAACAGGGCTGACGGAGTAGCTACTGATCACCAACAGGGCTCCAGCACTGATCACCAACAGGGCTGACGGAGTAGCTACTGATCACCAACAGGGCTGACGGAGTAGCTACTGATCACCAACAGGGCTGATGGAGTAGCTACTGATCACCAACAGGGCTGAAGGAGTAGCTACTGATCACCAACAGGGCTGACACCAACAGGGCTGCGGAGTAGCTACTGATCACCAACAGGGCTGACGGAGTAGCTACTGATCACCAACAGGGCTGACGGAGTAGCTACTGATCACCAACAGGGCTGACGGAGTAGCTACTGATCACCAACAGGGCTGACGGAGTAGCTACTGATCACCAACAGGGCTGATGGAGATCACCAACAGGGCTGACGGAGTAGCCACATCACCATGGGGGCTGACGGAGTAGCTACTGATCACCAACAGGGCTGATGGAGTAGCTACTGATCACCAACAGGGCTGACGGAGTAGCTACTGATCACCAACAGGGCTGACGGAGTAGCTACTGATCACCAACAGGGCTGACGGAGTAGCTACTGATCACCAACAGGGCTGACGGAGTAGCTACTGATCACCAACAGGGCTGACGGAGTAGCTACTGATCACCAACAGGGCTGACGGAGTAGCTACTGATCACCAACAGGGCTGACGGAGTAGCTACTGATCACCAACAGGGCTGACGGAGTAGCTACTGATCACCAACAGGGCTGACGGAGTAGCTACTGATCACCAACAGGGCTGACGGAGTAGCTACTGATCACCAACAGGGCTGACGGAGTAGCTACTGATCACCAACAGGGCTGACGGAGTAGCTACTGATCACCAACAGGGCTGACGGAGTAGCTACTGATCACCAACAGGGCTGACGGAGTAGCTACTGATCACCAACAGGGCTGACGGAGTAGCTACTGATCACCAACATGGGGCTGACGGGTAGCTACTGATCACCAACAGGGCTGACGGAGTAGCTACTGATCACCAACAGGGCTGACGGAGTAGCTACTGATCACCAACAGGGCTGACGGAGTAGCTACTGATCACCAACAGGGCTGACGGAGTAGCTACTGATCACCAACAGGGCTGACGGAGTAGCTACTGATCACCAACAGGGCTGACGGAGTAGCTACTGATCACCAACAGGGCTGACGGAGTAGCTACTGATCACCAACAGGGCTGACGGAGTAGCTACTGATCACCAACAGGGCTGACGGAGTAGCTACTGATCACCAACAGGGCTGACGGAGTAGCTACTGATCACCAACAGGGCTGACGGAGTAGCTACTGATCACCAACAGGGCTGACGGAGTAGCTACTGATCACCAACAGGGCTGACGGAGTAGCTACTGATCACCAACAGGGCTGACGGAGTAGCTACTGATCACCAACAGGGCTGACGGAGTAGCTACTGATCACCAACAGGGCTGACGGAGTAGCTACTGATCACCAACAGGGCTGACGGAGTAGCTACTGATCACCAACAGGGCTGACGGAGTAGCTACTGATCACCAACAGGGCTGACGGAGTAGCTACTGATCACCAACAGGGCTGACGGAGTAGCTACTGATCACCAACAGGGCTGATGGAGTAGCTACTGATCACCAACAGGGCTGATGGAGTAGCTCCCATCTGCAGCAGTTTATCCTCCTGTTACCCCCCTAGCCTTAAGGAGTAGCTACTGATCACCAACAGGGCTGACGGAGTAGCTACTGATCACCAACAGGGCTGACGGAGTAGCTACTGATCACCAACAGGGCTGATGGAGTAGCTCCCATCTGCAGCAGTTTATCCTCCTGTTACCCCCCTAGCCTTAAGGAAGCCCCCCCCCCCCCCCACAACGTTAAGGGAGCAGGGAGCTCTAAATGGCCCCTACCTTTCATCTAACCCTCAATCAGATGAAATGAGCTGCTAGTTCCTCTCTAGTCCATCTCCTAATTTCAGAGGTTCCACACACTGTTCTGTTGTGTACCAGTGAATAATGTGTCTGTAGGATGTTATCAGGGAGGCCATCTTGACAGCGGAGGCTCCTGAGGCACGGCTGTGGCCCCTCAACCTCTCAGTTCACATCACTCAACCTCTGTGTGTGTGTGTGTGTGTATGTGTGTGTGTGTGTATGTGTCTCCCGACCTCCTCCTCTCACCTCCATGTAACGGAGAAGAGCAGAGCAGAGTGGAACAGCCTTGGTATGACAGAGGCCTTGGTATGGTATGACAGAGGCCTTGGCATGGTATGACAGAGGCCTTGGTATGGTATGACAGAGGCCTTGGTATATCAGAGGCCTTGGTATATCAGAGGCCTTGGTATGTCAGAGGCCTTGGTATGGTATGACAGAGGCCTTGGTATGGTATGACAGAGGCCTTGGTATATCAGAGGCCTTGGTAAATCAGAGGCCTTGGTATATCAGAGGCCTTGGTATGACAGAGGCCTTGGTATGACAGAGGCCTTGGTATATCAGAGACCTTGGTATATCAGAGGCCTTGGTATGACAGAGGCCTTGGTATATCAGAGGCCTTGGTATGGTATGACAGAGGCCTTGGTATGACAGAGGCCTTGGTATATCAGAGGCCTTGGTATATCAGAGGCCTTGGTATGGTATGACAGAGGCCTTGGTATATCAGAGGCCTTGGTATGGTATGACAGAGGCCTTGGTATGGTATGACAGAGGCCTTGGTATATCAGAGGCCTTGGTATATCAGAGGCCTTGGTATATCAGAGGCCTTGGTATATCAGAGGCCTTGGTATGACAGAGCCCTTGGTATGGTATGACAGAGGCCTTGGTATGACAGAGGCCTTGGTATGGTATGACAGAGGCCTTGGTATGACAGAGGCCTTGGTATGGTATGACAGAGGCCTTGGCATGGTATGACAGAGGCCTTGGTATGGTATGACAGAGGCCTTGGTATGACAGAGGCCTTGGTATGACAGAGGCCTTGGTATGGTATGACAGAGGCCTTGGTATGGTATGACAGAGGCCTTGGTATATCAGAGGCCTTGGTATATCAGAGGCCTTAGTATATCAGAGGCCTTGGTATGACAGAGGCCTTGGTATGACAGAGGCCTTGGTATGACAGAGGCATTGGTATATCAGAGGCCTTGGTATATCAGAGGCCTTAGTATATCAGAGGCCTTGGTATGACAGAGGCCTTGGTATGACAGAGGCCTTGGTATATCAGAGGCCTTGGTATATCAGAGGCCTTGGTATATCAGAGGCCTTGGTATGACAGAGACCTTGGTATGACAGAGGCCTTGGTATATCAGAGGCCTTGGTATATCAGAGGCCTTGGTATGGTATGACAGAGGCCTTGGTATATCAGAGGCCTTGGTATATCAGAGGCCTTGGTATGTCAGAGGCCTTGGTATGTCAGAGGCCTGGGTATGTCAGAGGCCTTGGTATGTCAGAGGCCTTGGTATGGTATGACAGAGGCCTTGGTATATCAGAGGCCTTGGTATGGTATGACAGAGGCCTTGGTATGACAGAGGCCTTGGTATATCAGAGGCCTTGGTATGGTATGACAGAGGCCTTGGTATGGTATGACAGAGGCCTTGGTATGGTATGACAGAGGCCTTGGTATATCAGAGGCCTTGGTATGGTATGACAGAGGCCTTGGTATATCAGAGGCCTTGGTATATCAGAGGCCTTGGTATATCAGAGGCCTTGGTATGACAGAGGCCTTGGTATGACAGAGGCCTTGGTATGGTATGACAGAGGCCTTGGTATGGTATGACAGAGGCCTTGGTATGACAGAGGCCTTGGTATGGTATGACAGAGGCCTTGGTATGGTATGACAGAGGCCTTGGTATGACAGAGGCATTGGTATATCAGAGGCCTTGGTATGACAGAGGCCTTGGTATGGTATGACAGAGGCCTTGGTATGGTATGACAGAGGCCTTGGTATGACAGAGGCCTTGGTATGACAGAGGCCTTGGTATGACAGAGGCCTTGGTATGGTATGACAGAGGCCTTGGTATGGTATGACAGAGGCATTGGTATGGTATGACAGAGGCATTGGTATGGTATGACAGAGGCCTTGGTATGACAGAGGCCTTGGTATGGTATGACAGAGGCCTTGGTATGGTATGACAGAGGCCTTGGTATATCAGAGGCCTTGGTATGGTATGACAGAGGCATTGGTATGGTATGACAGAGGCCTTGGTATGGTATGACAGAGGCCTTGGTATATCAGAGGCCTTGGTATATCAGAGGCCTTGGTATATCAGAGGCCTTAGTATATCAGAGGCCTTGGTATGTCAGAGGCCTTGGTATGACAGAGGCCTTGGTATATCAGAGGCCTTGGTATATCAGAGGCCTTGGTATATCAGAGGCCTTGGTATGACAGAGGCCTTGGTATGAAGGAGGCCTTGGTATATCAGAGGCCTTGGTATGGTATGACAGAGGCCTTGGTATGACAGAGGCCTTGGTATATCAGAGACCTGGGTATATCAGAGGCCTTGGTATGGTATGACAGAGGCCTTGGTATATCAGAGGCCTTGGTATATCAGAGGCCTTGGTATATCAGAGGCCTTGGTATGTCAGAGGCCTTGGTATGTCAGAGGCCTTGGTATGTCAGAGGCCTGGGTATGTCAGAGGCCTTGGTATGTCAGAGGCCTTGGTATGGTATGACAGAGGCCTTGGTATATCAGAGGCCTTGGTATGGTATGACAGAGGCCTTGGTATGACAGAGGCCTTGGTATATCAGAGGCCTTGGTATATCAGAGGCCTTGGTATATCAGAGGCCTTGGTATGGTATGACAGAGGCCTTGGTATATCAGAGGCCTTGGTATATCAGAGGCCTTGGTATGTCAGAGGCCTTGGTATATCAGAGGCCTTGGTATGGTATGACAGAGGCCTTGGTATGACAGAGGCCTTGGTATATCAGAGGCCTTGGTATGTCAGAGGCCTTGGTATGTCAGAGGCCTTGGTATATCAGAGGACAGTCTAAACCACTAATAACAGCCTATACATTCACATCAACCCCAGTCTCTCTGACCCCTGACCCAGCAACACATCCAGTCTCTCTGACCCCTGACCCCTACCCAGCAACACATCCAGACCCTGTCAGAGGACTCAGTCTAAACCACTAATGACAGTCTATACATTAACATCAGCCCCAGTCTCTCTGACCCCTGACCCAGCAACACATCCAGACCCTGTCAGAGGACTCAGTCTAAACCACTAATAACAGCCTATATATTCACATCAGCCCCAGTCTCTCTGACCCCTGACCCAGCAACACATCCAGTCTCTCTGACCCCTGACCCCTACCCAGCAACACATCCAGACCCTGTCAGAGGACTCAGTCTAAACCACTAATAACAGCCTATATATTCACATCAGCCCCAGTCTCTCTGACCCCTGACCCAGCAACACATCCAGTCTCTCTGACCCCTGACCCCTACCCAGCAACACATCCAGACCCTGTCAGAGGACTCAGTCTAAACCACTAATAACAGCCTATACATTCACATCAGCCCCAGTCTCTCTGACCCCTGACCCAGCAACACATCCAGTCTCTCTGACCCCTGACCCCTCACCCCTACCCAGCAACACATCCAGACCCTGTCAGAGGACTCAGTCTAAACCACTAATAACAGCCTATACATTAACATCAGCCCCAGCTTTAAAAACACCAGCTCCTATTTCACACGGGTGTTTTGATGATTAACTCCGATAGTGAGCAGAACACTTAGGGCCTCTCCTGCTGATTTCACAAAGAGATCTGATGTCAAAACGCTCTGCTACAGGTGACGCATGACAATGACATCGTTAGGGTTGACACTGGGTTACTCAGCCTTAAGGCTTATGGAAATAACACTCTCAGAGAGGGAGAGAGGGAGGGAGAAAGGGAGGGAGGGAGAGAGGGAGGGAGAAAGAGATGGAGGGAGAGAGAGAGAGGGAGAGAGAGATAGGGAGAGAGAGAGAGGGAGAGAGAGATAGAGAGAGATGTAGGGAGAGAGAGAGAGAGACAGAGAGGGAGGGAGAGAGAGAGAGAGAGATGGAGAGAGAGAGGGAGAGAGAGACAGAGAGGGAGGGAGAGAGGGAGATGGAGAGTGAGAGAGACAGAGAGAGAGAGAGAGAGAGAGAGAGAGGGAGGGAGAGAGGGAGAGTGAGAGAGAGAGAGAGAGAGAGAGAGAGAGAGAGAGAGAGAGAGAGAGAGAGAGAGGAAGAGAGAGAGAGAGAGAGAGAGAGAGAGAGAGAGAGAGGAGAGAGGGAGAGAGAGAGAGAGGGAGAGGGAGAGAGAGTAACTGTACAAGACAGTATATATACATAATGACATTTGTGTATTATTGTGTAACTCCTGTGAGTGTAATGTTTTACTGTTCATTTTCCTTTATTATCTACCTATTATCTATCTATCGTGTTTCCCATGTCAATAAAGACCTTTGAACTGAAGGAGTGAGAGGAGGTAAGTGATGAAGGTCATGAAGAAGTGAAAGGAGCTGAGGAGAGGATGACTCAGCTGTCATGGCCTGTCTGCCTACAGACACAAGCAGGGTCAGGTTACCAGGGGGGAAGCAGGGAGAGGGGGAGCAGGGAGAGGGGGAGCAGGGTGATCCCCAGCCCTCTGAGGTAGTAACTCTCCCTGGGTTAGAGGCTGTGTGACAGGGGACCCCCCCCCTCACACGCCGCGGCAGGCTGGGAGGACGGACGTCACCTCCCTGTCTGCTCCCATCACTAGACTTCATTAACATTCCTGCCCACCTGGGTGAGTGGCAGGTAAGAGGGGTGAGGGAGAGGACTGAGGAGGGGTGAGGGAGAGGACTGAGGGGGGTTGAGGGA
>NC_088409.1:5404975-5417475 GCF_034236695.1 Oncorhynchus nerka | reverse complement strand
GTGTTGGGTCATACTCCATAAACACACACTGGCACAGCTATACCATAACGCTGACCTCATATACTAGAGGACTATTAGCAGAGAAACACAGATACCAGGTGGAATGGAATGAGGACTGAAGAGCAGGGTTCTAGAACTCAGCGGAGTGACGCGATGGTTCCGTGATGGAACTACCTGTGACATCATCAACAAGGCCAGGGGGGGGGCACCTAGTTTATAACAGAACTGGTAACCATGTGGAAAACACAACAGCAGCAAGAGAAAAGTGTCAATCACTAGAGATTAGGAGCCAGATGTCGATGAATAACAAGTGTTCAGTAACTACTGAACTGACAGAAATAAGTAACAGACGTGAGACATAAGGACGCATGAGATCATTCGTTTACAAACTATATATATATCTGTTTTCATTTTCTCAGTAATATTAGAGAGAGAGAGAGAGGGAACGGTGACCAAGGTGTTGGTGATGGTTGTGGAGGTGAAACTATACAGGGGCATTGTGGGGGGGGGAACACCTTGTTCATCATACTTAGTGAGGTCATGTAATGAGCAGGAAGTGGACCACGACCAAACACGCCTGTATTTCCACATGTAATGTAACACATGACGTAACGCCTGTAGACTGAACGAAGGCATTAACAGACTGTACATGAAAGACCCTCTCTTGGGGCGGTATGTTCATTGGAGTGGGTCTAGGGGTGTCTGGGATGATGGTGTAGATGTCAGCCATTATACAAACCTTTCAAAGCACTTCATGGCTACAGATGTGAGCCATTTACTAACCTTTCAAAGCACTTCATGGCTATAGATGTATAGATATATATAGATGTATAGATGTATAGATATATATAGTATAGATATATATAGTATAGATATATATAGTATAGATATATATAGATGTATAGATATATATAGATGTATAGATGTATAGATGTATAGATATATATAGATGTATAGATATATATAGATGTATAGATATATATAGATGTATAGATATATATAGATATATATAGATGTATAGATATATATAGATGTATAGATATATATAGATGTATAGATATATATAGATATATATAGATGTATAGATATATATAGATGTATAGATATATATAGATATATATAGATGTATAGATATATATAGATGTATAGATATATAGATATATATAGATGTATAGATATATAGATATATATAGATGTATAGATGTATAGATATATATAGATGTATAGATATATATAGATGTATAGATATATATAGATGTATAGATATATATAGATGTATAGATATATATAGATATATAGATGTATAGATATATAGATATATATAGATGTATAGATATATAGATATATATAGATGTATAGATGTATAGATATATATAGATGTATAGATATATATAGATGTATAGATGTATAGATATATATAGATGTATAGATATATATAGATGTAAGATGTATAGATATATATAGATGTATAGATATATATAGATGTATAGATATATAGATATATATAGATGTATAGATGTATAGATATATATAGATGTATAGATATATAGATATATATAGATGTATAGATGTATAGATATATATAGATGTATAGATATATATAGATGTATAGATGTATAGATATATATAGATGTATAGATATATATAGATGTATAGATGTATAGATATATATAGATGTATAGATATATATAGATGTATAGATATATATAGATGTATAGATATATAGATATATATAGATGTATAGATGTATAGATATATATAGATGTATAGATATATAGATATATATAGATGTATAGATGTATAGATATATATAGATGTATAGATATATATAGATGTATAGATGTATAGATGATGTATAGATGTATAGATATATATAGATGTATAGATGTATAGATATATATAGATATATATAGATGTATAGATATATATAGATGTATAGATATATATATAGATATGTATAGATATATAGATATATATAGATGTATAGATGTATAGATATATATAGATGTATAGATATATAGATATATATAGATGTATAGATGTATAGATATATATAGATGTATAGATGTATAGATATATATAGATGTATAGATATATATAGATGTATAGATGTATAGATATATATAGATGTATAGATGTATAGATATATAGATATATATAGATGTATAGATATATATAGATGTATAGATGTATAGATGTATAGATATATATAGATGTATAGATGTATAGATATATATAGATGTATAGATGTATAGATGTATAGATATATATAGATGTATAGATGTATAGATATATAGATATATATAGATGTATAGATATATAGATATATATAGATGTATAGATATATATAGATGTATAGATATATATAGATGTATAGATATATATAGATGTATAGATATATATAGTATAGATATATATAGTATAGATATATATAGATGTATAGATATATATAGATGTATAGATGTATAGATATATATAGTATAGATATATATAGTATAGATATATAGATGTATAGATATATATAGATGTATAGATATATATAGATGTATAGATATATATAGTATAGATATATATAGTATAGATATATGTAGATGTATAGATATATATAGTATAGATATATATAGATGTATAGATATATATAGATGTATAGATATATATAGATGTATAGATATATATAGTATAGATATATATAGTATAGATATATATAGATGTATAGATATATATAGTATAGATATATATGGATGTATAGATATATATAGTATAGATATATATGGATGTATAGATATATATAGATGTATAGATATATATAGATGTATAGATATATATAGATATATATAGTATAGATATATATAGTATAGATATATATAGATGTATAGATATATATAGATATATATAGTATAGATATATATAGTATAGATATATATGGATGTATAGATATATATAGATGTATAGATATATATAGATGTATAGATATATATATAGTATAGATATATATAGTATAGATATATATAGATGTATAGATATATAGATGTGAAATCTGTAATTGCCTGTAATCCATAGTTTCTGTCACTGTGAGGGAACATACTCCAGTCTGTGCTCTCCTCCTCCTCCCCCTCCTCTCCCTCCTCCTCCTCTACCTCCTCCTCCCCCCTCCTCCTCCTCCTCCTCCCCTCTACCTCCTCCTCCCCCTCCTTCTCCTCCCCTCCTCCTCCTCCTCTCCCTCCCCCCCTCCTCCTCCTCCCCCTCCTCCTCCCCCTCTCTCTCCTAGATGGGAGAATTCCTCCCTGGTTTCTGTCACATTCCATCTCAGTGATCCCCAGATCCTCCCTCGTTCCTACCGGCTGATTCACTTAATTGCAGGCCTCTTATTCCCCCAGAGCTGTGAGAAATCTCTCTCCCCACCACCCCAAATACCGGCCCACGTCGGCCCTAAGGACCCCACCACCGCCATCCAATAATTAGCTTAATTAATTACAGCTTAACTGTTCCAACATGAATCATTAATTCGTTCTGTCTTTCTCCAGCTGCCTCCCAGTCTTTTCAACACAAGCCGCTTCTTGTGGGACACATTTAGTCCCCCCCCCCACCTTGTTCTCAGATCATTGGTTCTCACTTCAGATGGTCAGTCAACTAGGGAGATAGCTATTCGTTCTGCTCCACAGCAGGTCAGACCTCCACCTGCCTAGCAGTGCATCTGAACAGGCATCTGACCTTTAGTTAGGTAGCCTGGGAAAACATCGGTACGCGATCCTGTGGACTGGAACTGGGTCACGGCCTGGTTTCAGGATGAAATCAGTAACCATCTGTAAAATGACCCGACGGTGGCTTCATTTAGCGGCAGGACCTTGATCCTGGTGGATCGACTGGAACCAGCCGTGATAGAGAGGACTGGAGTAGCGGTAGAGAGGACTGGTGTAGCGGTAGAGAGGACTGGTGTAGCGGTAGAGAGGACTGGTGTAGCGGTAGAGAGGACTGGTGTAGCGGTAGAGAGGACTGGTGTAGCGGTAGAGAGGACTGGTGTAGCGGTAGAGAGGACTGGTGTAGCGGTAGAGAGGACTGGTGTAGCGGTAGAGAGGACTGGTGTAGCGGGGGGACACACTGGAACCAGCCGTGATAGAGAGGACAGGTGTAGCGGGGACACACTGGAACCAGCCGTGATAGAGAGGACAGGTGTAGCGGGGGGACACACTGGAACTAGCCGTGATAGAGAGGACAGGTGTAGCGGGGGGACACTGGAACCAGCCGTGATAGAGAGGACTGGGTAGCAGGGGGACACTGGAACCAGCCGTGATAGAGAGGACCGGGGGGACACACTGGAACCAGCCGTGATAGAGAGGACAGGTGTAGCGGGGGGACACACTGGAACCAGCCGTGATAGAGAGGACAGGTGTAGCGGGGGGGACACTGGAACCAGCCGTGATAGAGAGGACAGGTGTAGCGGGGGGACACACTGGAACCAGCCGTGATAGAGAGGACAGGTGTAGCAGGGGGACACTGGAACCAGCCGTGATAGAGAGGACAGGTGTAGCGGGGGGGACACACTGGAACCAGCCGTGATAGAGAGGACAGGTGTAGCGGGGGACACACTGGAACCAGCCGTGATAGAGAGGACAGGTGTAGCGGGGGACACTGGAACCAGCCGTGATAGAGAGGACAGGTGTAGCGGGGGGACACACTGGAACCAGCCGTGATAGAGAGGACAGGTGTAGCGGGGGGGACACACTGGAACCAGCCGTGATAGAGAGGACAGGTGTAGCAGGGGGACACTGGAACCAGCCGTGATAGAGAGGACAGGTGTAGCGGGGGGACACTGGAACCAGCCGTGATAGAGAGGACAGGTGTAGCGGGGGGGACACACTGGAACCAGCCGTGATAGAGAGGACAGGTGTAGCGGGGGGGACACACTGGAACCAGCCATGATAGAGAGGACAGGTGTAGCGGGGGGGACACACTGGAACCAGCCGTGATAGAGAGGACAGGTGTAGCGGGGGGACACTGGAACCAGCCGTGATAGAGAGGACAGGTGTAGCGGGGAGACACTGGAACCAGCCATGATAGAGAGGACAGGTGTAGCGGGGGGACACTGGAACCAGCCGTGATAGAGAGGACAGGTGTAGCGGGGGGACACTGGAACCAGCCGTGATAGAGAGGACAGGTGTAGCGGGGACACACACTGGTAAAACCAGAAATCACAATCTTTACCACTTTTCAATATCCCTAAAAATATATATATTTTCTAAAGTAATTGTGCAAACGGATGAATAGTGACAGAAAATGACTGAATGTCATCAGATTAATTTGTCCAGTAGAAATGTGACTATGGATGGATGGCCAATAACATAATGCTGATCACCAGTATATCAGTAATGTCCATAACCTTCACAGTGGTGTGGGAGTCAGACCTGCCATGTCCCTAACCTTCACAATGGTGTGGGAGTCAGACCTGCCATGTCCCTAACCTTCACAGTGGTGTGGGAGTCAGACCTGCCATGTCCCTAACCTTCACAGTGGTGTGGGAGTCAGACCTGCCATGTCCATAACCTTCACAGTGGTGTGGGAGTCAGACCTGCCATGTCCATAACCTTCACAGTGGTGTGGGAGTCAAGACCTGCCATGTCCATAACCTTCACAGTGGTGTGGGAGTCAGACCTGCCATGTCCCTAACCTTCACAGTGGTGTGGGAGTCAGACCTGCCAGACTCTAATCAGTATAACCTTCACAGTGGTGTGGGAGTCAGACCTGCCATGTCCATAACCTTCACAGTGGTGTGGGAGTCAGACCTGCCATGTCCATAACCTTCACAGTGGTGTGGGAGTCAAGACCTGCCATGTCCATAACCTTCACAGTGGTGTGGGAGTCAGACCTGCCATGTCCCTAACCTTCACAGTGGTGTGGGAGTCAGACCTGCCAGACTCTGATCAGTAATGTCCATAACCTTCACAGTGGTGTGGGAGTCAGACCTGCCAGACTCTGATCAGTAATGTCCATAACCTTCACAGTGGTGTGGGAGTCAGACCTGCCAGACTCTGATCAGTATAACCTTCACAGTGGTGTGGGAGTCAGACCTGCCAGACTCTGATCAGTATAACCTTCACAGTGGTGTGGGAGTCAGACCTGCCAGACTCTAATCAGTAATGTCCATAACCTTCACAGTGATGTGGGAGTCAGACCTGCCAGACTCTAATCAGTATAACCTTCACAGTGGTGTGGGAGTCAGACCTGCCAGACTCTGATCAGTAATGTCCCTAACCTTCACAGTGGTGTGGGAGTCAGACCTGCCAGACTCTGATCAGTAATGTCCATAACCTTCACAGTGGTGTGGGAGTCAGACCTGCCAGACTCTAATCAGTAATGTCCATAACCTTCACAGTGATGTGGGAGTCAGACCTGCCAGACTCTGATCAGTATAACCTTCACAGTGGTGTGGGAGTCAGACCTGTCAGGCTCTGATCAGTAATGTCCCTAACCTTCACAGTGGTGTCCATCTTTTGCACACCAATATCTCTACCTGTACATGTCCATCTGATCATTTATCACTCCAGTGTTAATCTGCAATATTGTAATTATTCGCCTACCTCCTCATGCCTTTTGCACACATTGTATATAGACTGCCCATTTTTTCTCTACTGTGTTATTGACTTGTTAATTGTTTACTCCATGTGTAACTCTGTGTTGTCTGTTCACACTGCTATGCTTTATCTTGGCCAGGTCGCAGTTGCAAATGAGAACCTGTTCTCAACTAGCCTACCTGGTTAAATAAAGGTGTTCTCAACTAGCCTACCTGGTTAAATAAAGGTGTTCTCAACTAGCCTACCTGGTTAAATAAAGGTGTTCTCAACTAGCCTACCTGGTTAAATAAAGGTGTTCTCAACTAGCCTACCTGGTTAAATAAAGGTGTTCTCAACTAGCCTACCTGGTTAAATAAAGGTGTTCTCAACTAGCCTACCTGGTTAAATAAATGTGTTCTCAACTAGCCTACCTGGTTAAATAAAGGTGTTCTCAACTAGCCTACCTGGTTAAATAAAGGTGTTCTCAACTAGCCTACCTGGTTAAATAAAGGTGTTCTCAACTAGTCTACCTGGTTAAATAAAGGTGTTCTCAACTAGTCTACCTGGTTAAATAAAGGTGTTCTCAACTAGCCTACCTGGTTAAATAAAGGTGTTCTCAACTAGCCTACCTGGTTAAATAAAGGTGTTCTCAACTAGCCTACCTGGTTAAATAAAGGTGTTCTCAACTAGCCTACCTGGTTAAATAAAGGTGTTCTCAACTAGCCTACCTGGTTAAATAAAGGTGTTCTCAACTAGCCTACCTGGTTAAATAAAGGTGTTCTCAACTAGCCTACCTGGTTAAATAAAGGTGTTCTCAACTAGCCTACCTGGTTAAATAAAGGTGTTCTCAACTAGCCTACCTGGTTAAATAAAGGTGTTCTCAACTAGCCTACCTGGTTAAATAAAGGTGTTCTCAACTAGCCTACCTGGTTAAATAAAGGTGTTCTCAACTAGCCTACCTGGTTAAATAAAGGTGAAATAAAAAATTAAAATAACCTTCACAGTGATGTGGGAGTCAGACCTGCCAGACTCTGATTAAGAGATCACCTCACAGAGCCAATCGGTGTGATTGTGCAGCACGTCGTGTGATGTGACTGGCCGGAATGTTCCGACCTTTGATCCAATGACAACATGTAATTAAATAAGGTTAAACTGACGTGACCTGGTTCTGCTGCTCAGCCGTTTCCCCGCCTGGGTGAGGAGTAAAACGGTGGCTCCAGGGGAGGGATTACTGTGGTACACTTGACTACACACACACACAGACAGACACACACACACACACACACAGAGAACACACACACACACACACACACACACAGAGAGAACACACACACACACACAGAACACACACACACACACACACAGAACACACACACACACACACACACACACACACACACACACACACAGAGAACACACACACACACACACAGAACACACACACACACACACACACACACACAGAACACACACACACACAGAGAACACACACACACAGAGAACACACACACACACACACACACACACAGAACACACACACACACACACACACACACACAGAGAACACACACACACACACACACAGAGAACACACACACACACAGAGAACACACACACACACACACAGAGAACACACACACACACACACACACAGAGAACACACACACACACACACACACAGAGAACACACACACAGAGAACACACACACAGAGAACACACACACACACACACACAGAACACACACACACACACACACACACACACAGAGAACACACACACACACACACAGAGAACACACACACACACACACACAGAGAACACACACAGAGAACACACACACACACACACACAGAGAACACACACACACACACAGAGAACACACACACAGAGAACACACACACACACACACACATAGCCTGGAAGCAGCTTGAGAACTACAGCAGAACAGGAACCTGAAAGAACCCCCCCCAAAAAAAAAAAAAATTTTTTGCCTCGACTTGTACACTACAACGAAGTCCTTTTTGTCTCCTTCTCTCCTGGTGTATGATCAGAGTAGAATAGAGCCTCCCAGCTGGCAGAGAAACACCGTGCCTCTTAACACACACTATCATTTACAATTAGTCAGATTTATGTAAGGCTAGCGGCTAGCTGAGTGAGGGGTTTTATGTAAGGCTAGCGGCTAGCTGAGTGAGGGGATTTATGTAAGGCTAGCGGCTAGCTGAGTGAGGGGTTTTATGTAAGCTAGCGGCTAGCTGAGTGAGGGGTTTTATGTAAGGCTAGTGGCTAGCTGAGTGAGGGGTTTTATGTAAGGCTAGCGGCTAGCTGAGTGAGGGGTTTTATGTAAGGCTAGCTGAGTGAGGGGTTTTATGTAAGGCTAGTGGCTAGCTGAGTGAGGGGTTTTATGTAAGGCTAGCGGCTAGCTGAGTGAGGGGTTTTATGTAAGGCTAGTGGCTAGCTGAGTGAGGGGTTTTATGTAAGGCTAGTGGCTAGCTGAGTGAGGGGTTTATGTAAGGCTAGTGGCTAGCTGAGTGAGGGGTTTTATGTAAGGCTAGCTGAGTGAGGGGTTTTATGTAAGGCTAGCTGAGTGAGGGGTTTATGTAAGGCTAGTGGCTAGCTGAGTGAGGGGTTTTATGTAAGGCTAGCTGAGTGAGGGGTTTTATGTAAGGCTAGCTGAGTGAGGGGTTTATGTAAGGCTAGCTGAGTGAGGGGTTTTATGTAAGGCTAGTGGCTAGCTGAGTGAGGGGTTTTATGTAAGGCTAGTGGCTAGCTGAGTGAGGGGTTTTATGTAAGGCTAGCTGAGTGAGGGGTTTTATGTAAGGCTAGCTGAGTGAGGGGTTTATGTAAGGCTAGCTGAGTGAGGGGTTTTATGTAAGGCTAGCTGAGTGAGGGGTTTATGTAAGGCTAGTGGCTAGCTGAGTGAGGGGTTTTATGTAAGGCTAGTGGCTAGCTGAGTGAGGGGTTTATGTAAGGCTAGCTGCTAGCTGAGTGAGGGGTTTATGTAAGGCTAGTGGCTAGCTGAGTGAGGGGTTTTATGTAAGGCTAGCGGCTAGCTGAGTGAGGGGTTTTATGTAAGGCTAGCGGCTAGCTGAGTGAGGGGTTTTATGTAAGGCTAGTGGCTAGCTGAGTGAGGGGTTTTATGTAAGGCTAGTGGCTAGCTGAGTGAGGGGTTTTATGTAAGGCTAGCTGAGTGAGGGGTTTTATGTAAGGCTAGTGGCTAGCTGAGTGAGGGGTTTTATGTAAGGCTAGTGGCTAGCTGAGTGAGGGGTTTTATGTAAGGCTAGCTGAGTGAGGGGTTTTATGTAAGGCTAGTGGCTAGCTGAGTGAGGGGTTTTATCTAAGGCTAGCGGCTAGCTGAGTGAGGGGTTTTATGTAAGGCTAGCTGCTAGCTGAGTGCCTCTGACAACCATTAGGAATTAATTGCACCTCAGTGGGAAATGAATCCTGCTGCCCTGAATTACATTACATCCAGTAGCCGACAACCAACAGGGATATTTCCCAGCTGTTCAGTAGCCAGAGGTGAGGGGCCCAACCCAGCCCCCGGCCCCCCCAGCCCCCCGGCCCCCGGGTTTGGGGGAATAGATCACCCTAGGGAGAATACATTCCATAGAGAGGCATGTTACATATAGAGGGGGAATAAATCCTCCTATAAGGAATAAATCCTCCTATAGGGAATAAATCCTCCTATAGGGAATATATCCTCCTATAGGGAATAGATCCTCCTATAGGGAATAGATCCTCCTATAGGGAATAGATCATCCTATAGGGAATAGATCCTCCTATAGGGAATAGATCACCCTAGGGAGAATACATTCCATAGAGAGGCATGGTACATATAGAGGGGGATAAATCCTCCTATAAGGAATAAATCCTCCTATAGGGAATAAATCCTCCTATAAGGAATAGATCCTCCTATAGGGAATAGATCCTCCTATAGGGAATAGATCCCCCTATAGGGAATAGATCCTCCTATAGGGAATAGATCCTCCTATAGGGAATAGATCCTCCTATAGGGAATAGATCCCCCTATAGGGAATATATCCTCCTATAGGGAATAGATCCTCCTATAGGGAATAGATCATCCTATAGGGAATAGATCCTCCTATAGGGAATAAATCCTCCTATAGGGAATATATCCTCCTATAGGGAATAGATCCTCCTATAGGGAATAGATCCTCCTATAGGGAATAAATCCTCCTATAGGGAATAGATCCTCCTATAGGGAATAGATCCTCCTATAGGGAATAGATCCTCCTATAGGGAATAGATCAACCTTAAACCAGGTATTCCCAAACTGGGGTAGGAGAAATGTCGTCTCACACTCATTCTTATGTTTAATACATGTATCGTATAGTGTGTGTGTGTGTGTGTGTGTGTGTGTGTGTGTGTGTGTGTGTGGCAGGCTTACAATGATGGCAAAAAACACCATTTGAGAGTGTGTTGACCCTGGTGCTAGAGGGGGTACAGCTGGAGTGTGTTGACCCTGGTGCTAGAGGGGGTACAGCTGGAGTGTGTTGACCCTGGTGCTAGAGGGGGTACAGCTGGAGGGAAGACATGCCATAAAGAGTCCCTCCCTTCCATCTAGAACCCAGATATCAACACCAACATTCATTTTCTAGATGTGGAAACCAGAGCGGAGAACGTCAGATCCCAGCCACAGCTACGATACCAGGAAACCATCCTGCTGAGAGGTTATCTGAAGAGTATTACTGACACCTATGATCAGGGATGGAGTTCCACCAGGCAATTATCTTCCTCTCTCTCACTCCCTCCCACCCCATCTCTCCCTCCCTCCCTACCTCTCTCACTCCCTCCCTACCTCTCTCACTCCCTCCCTACCTACCTCTCTCACTCCCTCCCACCCCATCACTCCCTCCCTCCCTACCTCTCTCACTCCCTCCCACCCCATCTCTCCCTCCCTCCCACCCCATCTCTCCCTCCCTCCCACCCCATCTCTCCCTCCCTCCCACCCCATCTCTCCCTCCCACCCCACTCCCTACCTCCCTCCCTCTCCTCCCTCCCACCCCATCCCTCTCCCTCCCACCCCATCTCTCCCTACCTCTCTCACTCCCTCCCACCCCATCCTCCCACCCCATCCCTCCCACCCCATCCCTCCCACCCCATCTCTCCCTACCTCCCTACCCTCTCACTCCCTCCCACCCCATCTCTCCCTACCTCTCTCTCCCTCCCACCCCATCTCTCCCTACCCTCTCACTCCCTCCCACCCCATCTCTCCCTACCTCTCTCACTCCCTCCCACCCCATCCCTCTCTCCCTCCCACCCCATCTCTCCCACCCCATCCCTCCCTCCCTACCCCATCTCTCCATCCCTCCCCATATCTCCCTCCCACCCCATATCTCCCTCCCTCCATACCTCTCTCGCTCCTCCCTCCCTATCTCTCCCTCCCTCCATACCTCTCTCGCTCTCTCCCTCCCCATCTCTCCCTCCCACCCCATCACTCCCTCCCACCCCATCTCTCCCTACCTCTCTCCCTCCCTCCCTACCTCTCTCTCTCTCGCTCTCTCCCTCCCCATATCTCCCTCCCACCCCATATCTCCCTCCCTCCATACCTCTCTCTCTCTCCCTCCCTATCTCTCCCTCCCTCCATACCTCTCTCTCTCTCCCTCCCCATCTCTCCCTCCCACCCCATCACTCCCTCCCACCCCATATCTCCCTCCCTCCATACCTCTCTCGCTCCTCCCCCTCCCTATCTCTCCCTCCTACCTCTCTCCTACCCTACCATCTCCTCCTCTCTCCCCCACCCTCTATTTCCTCCCTCCCTCTCCCTCTCTCTCTCCCCTCTCTCTGCCCCCCTACCTCTCTCTCTCTCTCCTCCTCCTCCTCCTCCTCTCTCCTCCTCCTTCTCTCTCCCCTACTCTCTCTCTCTCCTCCTCCTCCTCTCTCCCCCTACCTCTCTCTCCCCCTATCTCTGTCCCCCCTCTCTCTCCTCCTCC
>NC_088409.1:5392475-5399975 GCF_034236695.1 Oncorhynchus nerka | reverse complement strand
ATTATAATACTATTAATATAACATTATAATACTATAATACTATTAATATAACATTATAATACTATAATACTATTAATATAACATTATAATACTATAATACTATTAATATAACATTATAATACTATAATACTATTAATATAACATTATAATACTATAATACTATTAATATAACATTATAATACTATTAATATAACATTATAATAATATAATACTATTAATATAACATTATAATACTATAATACTATTAATATAACATTATAATACTATAATACTATTAATATAACATTATAATACTATAATACTATTAATATAACATTATAATACTATAATACTATTAATATAACATTATAATACTATTAATATAACATTATAATACTATAATACTATTAATATAACATTATAATACTATAATAATATTAATATAACACTATAGTACTATAAATATAACATTATAATACTATAATACTATTAATATAACATTATAATAATATAATACTATTAATATAACATTATAATACTATAATACTATTAATATAACATTATAATACTATAATACTATTAATATAACATTATAATACTATAATAATATTAATATAACATTATAATACTATAAATATAACATTATAATACTATTAATATAACATTATAATACTATAATACTATTAATATAACATTATAATACTATAATACTATTAATATAACATTATAATACTATAATAATATTAATATAACATTATAATACTATAAATATAACATTATAATACTATTAATATAACATTATAATACTATAATACTATTAATATAACATTATAATACTATAATACTATTAATATAACATTATAATACTATAATAATATTAATATAACATTATAATACTATAAATATAACATTATAATACTATTAATATAACATTATAATACTATAATACTATTAATATAACATTATAATACTATAATACTATTAATATAACATTATAATACTATAATAATATTAATATAACATTATAATACTATAAATATAACATTATAATACTATTAATATAACATTATAATAATATAATACTATTAATATAACATTATAATACTATAATACTATTAATATAACATTATAATACTATAATACTATTAATATAACATTATAATACTATAATACTATAAATATAACATTATAATACTATAATACTATTAATATAACATTATAATACTATAATACTATTAATATAACATTATAATACTATTAATATAACATTATAATACTATAATACTATTAATATAACATTATAATACTATAATACTATTAATATAACATTATAATACTATTAATATAACATTATAATACTATAGATATAATATTATAACTATAATACTATCAATATAACATTATAATACTATTAATATAACATTATAATACTATAATACTATTAATATAACATTATAATACTATTAATATAACATTATAATACTATAATACTATTAATATAACATTATAATACTATTAATATAACATTATAATACTATAATACTATTAATATAACATTATAATACTATAATACTATTAATATAACATTATAATACTATAATACTATTAATATAACATTATAATACTATAATACTATTAATATAACATTATAATACTATAATACTATTAATATAACATTATAATACTATAATACTATTAATATAACATTATAATACTATAATACTATTAATATAACATTATAATACTATTAATATAACATTATAATAATATAATACTATTAATATAACATTATAATACTATAATACTATTAATATAACATTATAATACTATAATACTATTAATATAACATTATAATACTATAATACTATTAATATAACATTATAATACTATAATACTATTAATATAACATTATAATACTATAATACTATTAATATAACATTATAATACTATAATACTATTAATATAACATTATAATACTATAATACTATTAATATAACATTATAATACTATAATACTATTAATATAACATTATAATACTATTAATATAACATTATAATACTATAATACTATTAATATAACATTATAATACTATAGATATAATATTATAACTATAATACTATCAATATAACATTATAACTGTAGTTATAGTTGTGTAACTTCTCTAGGAACCAGTCTGTAAACATGATTGAACTCTGAGACCTCTGTTTTCCAATCTGTCTCATGTAAGGCCAATAATCTGAGCGAGAGCAACAGGTTTAAAAGCCATTAGCAGACTAAACATGTTGGGTATTACAGTGCGGCTGCATTCTCCCAGGATTAATCCCTGTGGTTTTCATCATCTCTCTCAATGTGTTAAATTAAGATGGAGCATCTCTTTGTTCCTCTATTCCCACAGTGAGGGGAGGCTGACTGACTGACTGACTGGCTGACTGACTGGCTGGCTGACTGGCTGGCTGGCTGACTGACTGACTGGCTGGCTGACTGACTGACTGGCTGGCTGACTGGCTGGCTGACTGGCTGGCTGGCTGACTGGCTGGCTGGCTGACTGGCTGGCTGGCTGACTGGCTGACTGACTGACTGGCTGGCTGGCTGACTGGCTGGCTGGCTGACTGGCTGGTTGACTGGCTGGCTGACTGGCTGACTGGCTGGTTGGCTGACTGGCTGGCTGACTGGCTGGCTGGCTGGCTGACTGACTGACTGGCTGGCTGACTGATGGGGGAGTATGGTAAAGAGATCAGCAGTTGTATAGAGGACATCTATAACATTTACTCTGGTCTCTGTGGCTGGCTGGCTGACTGATGGGGGAGTATGGTAAAGAGATCAGCAGTTGTATAGAGGACATCTATAACATTTACTCTGGTCTCTGTGTGTTTGATTAAATGTAACATCTTGAAATCCCAGAGTTCAGAGAAAAGCATAAATCACAGTGTGGCTGCAGCTGCTGGTGTGTCTGGGGAAAACACATGCACTCTCTCTTTCTTTCTCCTTTTCTTTCTTCTCTGCTCATAAAGACTTCCCCCACTACTCCCCCCTTCTCTCCCCTCCCTCCAGGGAGGACTGGGGGAACACCTGCAGGCCTGGGTCGCTCCGCCCCCGAGGTTCTCTACAAATGACTCCTCACACGCCCCCCCCAGCCCCTCTCCTTCCCTTCTCCTCTCCTCTCCCATGCCCTCCCCTCCCCTCCACTCTCTCTCCCCTGCCCTCCTTCTCTCCTCTCCTCTCTCTCTCCTCTCCTCTCTCTCTCCTGCCCTCCTCCTCTCCTCTCCCTCCCACACCCTTCTCCTCCTCTCTCTCTCTCCCCTGCCCTCCTTCTCTCCTCTCCTCTCTCTCTCCTGCCCTCCTTCTCTCCTCTCATCTCATCTCCTCTCCCTCCCACACCCTTCTCCTCCCCTCCCCTCTCTCCCCTGCCCTCCTTCTCTCCTCTCTCTCCCCTGCCCTCATTCTCTCCTCTCCTCTCCTCTCCTCTCTCTCCCCTGCCCTCATTCTCTCCTCCCCTCCCCTCCACTCTCTATCCCATGCCCTCCCCTGCCCTCCTTCTCTCCTCTCCTCTCTCTCTCCTCTCTCTCTCCTGCCCTCCTCCTCTCCTCTCCCTCCCACACCCTTCTCCTCCTCTCCTCTCTCTCCCCTGCCCTCCTTCTCTCTCTCCTCTCTCTCTCCTCTCCTCTCTCTCTCCTGCCCTCCTTCTCTCCTCTCATCTCATCTCCTCTCCCTCCCACACCCTTCTCCTCCCCTCCCCCTCTCCCCTGCCCTCCTTCTCTCCTCTCCTCTCCTCTCTCTCCTCTCCTCTCTCTCCCCTGCCCTCATTCTCTCCCCTGCCCTCTCTCCCCAACATATTGGCCAGCCCTTCGACTCCTCCATCTATCCACAGGAACAAACTAGAACCAGCCACTGTCCAACCTGTCCTGTTTACAGCAGAGTGAGAGTGGACTCCCCTCTGGCTCTCAGCTCTGTCCATGTGGTCTGCTAACCTGTGGGTCTTGTACTCCTAGCCTTGCCAGGGATGGAACAACAGCCCATCGATCAGTCTACTGCCCTGCCAGGTCCTCCCTTCAGCTGCTTGGCCCAGCTACTGCCCCATACCTCCCTCCCTCTCTCCCTACCTCCCTCCCCCTCCCTCTCTCCCTCCCTCCCTCCCTCCCTCTCCTCCCTCTCTCTCCTCTCCCTCCCTCCCTCCATACCTCCCTCCCTCCCTACCTCCCTCCCTCCCTCCCTCCCTCCCTCTCTCTCTCTCCCTCCCTCCCTCCCTCCCTCCCTCCCCCTCCCTCTCTCTCCATCTCTCCCTCTCTCCCTCCCTCCCTCCCTCTCCCTCCCTCCATACCTCCCCTCCCTCCCTCCCTCCATACCTCCCTCCCCCTCTCTCCCTCCCTCCATATCTCCCTCCATACCTCCCTCTCTCCCTCCCTCCCTCTCTCTCCCTCCCTCCCTCCCCAACAGCTTTTTTCACGTCAACATTGATGTCTCATTATTCATTGTGTCATAACATCATAACACACCAATAGATTCATAATGAATCATGTTTTATCGTTGAGACAAAGCCACTTAATAACGTTTCTGCATGTTACTGGTTTCTCTCCCGTCGCAAACAACTGGCTCAATTAGGACAAGTCATCTGGCACTGGCCCGTTGCACAGCAAAGGGGTTTAACGGCCAATGTGAAATAATCATACGCCTTTTTGGATCCATAAAAGAGGACATTTCAAACAGGCAGCGTTCCTCGGTTCTCTTTGTGATAAATCCAACGCCTTTAATTTAGTTTAATTTATTAGAATGTTCCAGACTCCCGGCCGCGTTAAATGGAAACACATTGGTCTTTAGTTTAGTGGGGTTACTCTGCGGGACTTCTGATGCGTATCGTAGTATAGACACAACTCCCCATTTTCTAACTCAATTGGAATTTGTTTTTCAATTGGCTGGTAAACAATTCCAAGAGAAACAATATGTCGATGACCCGGGTTGGTTCTGAAGACAGCGAACCCATCTCTCAGACACATTAGAGACTAGGTCACCTGGTTCTGAAGACAGCGAACCCATCTCTCAGACACATTAGAGACTAGGTCACCTGGTTCTGAAGACAGCGAACCCATCTCTCAGACACATTAGAGACTAGGTCACCTGGTTCTGAAGACAGCTGACAGATTAGAGACTAGGTCACCTGGTTCTGAAGACAGCGAACCCATCTCTCAGACACATTAGAGACTAGGTCACCTGGTTCTGAAGACAGCTGACAGATTAGAGACTAGGTCAACTGGTTCTGAAGACAGCTGACAGATTAGAGACTAGGTCACCTGGTTCTGAAGACAGCGAACCCATCTCTCAGACAGATTAGAGACTAGATCACCTGGTTCTGAAGACAGCGAACCCATCTCTCAGACACATTAGAGACTAGGTCACCTGGTTCTGAAGACAGCGAACCCATCTCTCAGACATATTAGAGACAAGGTCACCTGGTTCTGAAGACAGCGAACCCATCTCTCAGACAGATTATAGACTAGGTCACCTGGTTCTGAAGACAGCGAACCCATCTCTCAGACATATTAGAGACTAGGTCACCTGGTTCTGAAGACAGCGAACCCATCTCTCAGACACATTAGAGACTAGGTCACCTGGTTCTGAAGACAGCGAACCCATCTCTCAGACACATTAGAGACTAGGTCACCTGGTTCTGAAGACAGCGAACCCATCTCTCAGACACATTAGAGACTAGGTCACCTGGTTCTGAAGACAGCTGACAGATTAGAGACTAGGTCACCTGGTTCTGAAGACAGCGAACCCATCTCTCAGACACATTAGAGACTAGGTCACCTGGTTCTGAAGACAGCTGACAGATTAGAGACTAGGTCAACTGGTTCTGAAGACAGCTGACAGATTAGAGACTAGGTCACCTGGTTCTGAAGACAGCGAACCCATCTCTCAGACAGATTAGAGACTAGATCACCTGGTTCTGAAGACAGCGAACCCATCTCTCAGACACATTAGAGACTAGGTCACCTGGTTCTGAAGACAGCGAACCCATCTCTCAGACATATTAGAGACAAGGTCACCTGGTTCTGAAGACAGCGAACCCATCTCTCAGACAGATTATAGACTAGGTCACCTGGTTCTGAAGACAGCGAACCCATCTCTCAGACATATTAGAGACTAGGTCACCTGGTTCTGAAGACAGCGAACCCATCTCTCAGACACATTAGAGACTAGGTCACCTGGTTCTGAAGACAGCGAACCCATCTCTCAGACACATTAGAGACTAGGTCACCTGGTTCTGAAGACAGCGAACCCATCTCTCAGACACATTAGAGACTAGGTCACCTGGTTCTGAAGACAGCTGACAGATTAGAGACTAGGTCACCTGGTTCTGAAGACAGCGAACCCATCTCTCAGACACATTAGAGACTAGGTCACCTGGTTCTGAAGACAGCTGACAGATTAGAGACTAGGTCAACTGGTTCTGAAGACAGCTGACAGATTAGAGACTAGGTCACCTGGTTCTGAAGACAGCGAACCCATCTCTCAGACACATTAGAGACTAGGTCAACTGGTTCTGAAGACAGCTAACCCATCTCTCAGACACATTAGAGACTAGGTCACCTGGTTCTGAAGACAGCTGACAGATTAGAGACTAGGTCACCTGGTTCTGAAGACAGGGGGGTAACAAATCAGACAGGGGAAAGGGGGCTGGGGTTTGTGGGTAATGTGCTGGAGGTTTCAGGTTGTCAGAAGCATTAAGACATAAGAGAGATGAGACGACACAGAGAGACTACAGATCCAGCTACCTAACAACCGACTACGTAGTTTATCCACATATCCAAGGAGCAGCAGGACCGGACTACTGTAATCATGGCTACCGTTGTGACGAGAGAGAGGGAGAGAGAGACAGAGAGAGAGAGAGAGAGAGAGGGAGAGAGAGAGAGAGAGAGAGAGAGAGAGAAAGCACTTCAGAAAGCACTTGTTGTTGTCTCGGGACTCATAAAAGAGGACTGCAGTCTCTCTGCGTCCTACGGAAACTAGAAGCTAGATGGGATCACATCGGCAGTACGGTATAATCTAACCCCCTGATTGGTTCCCCATTCTAACTAATGAAGTGTTCAGTCTCTGGTGTTTAACGGGTTTGGATTCGTCCAGACAGCCAACAGAATAAGCACAGTTTTTTTTAAAGCAGCAGAGCCACATGGGAGGAATGAAAATGTGTTTGATGGCTGAGCCAAGAGCTCTGATGATTCAGAAATGTCACGATCACAGAGGCTGAACCCAGAGCCGGTCCCCAGCGGTGCGGAGGGGGGTGAAGGGGTGACAGGGTGCAGCCATGTTCAGAACCCAAACGTCCAACAGGGTCTCCCGCCCCTCTGCACAGGGGGGGGGAGAGTGAAGAACCCAAACGTGCAACGGTCCCTTTCATCTCATTCGTCATTCCATTAACACTCAGCTAAACGGGATCTCTCTCACGGGCTCGCAGCTCTAACAGGGTCTCCCGCCCCTCTGCACAGGGGGGGGGGGGGGACTGACGGGGGACGTATGGCTGCTCAG
>NC_088409.1:5369975-5389975 GCF_034236695.1 Oncorhynchus nerka | reverse complement strand
GTCCCACTAAAAGTCTGATGATGTCCAGTATGTAAAGTGGTCTGTTCCAGTATGATGTCAGTCTGGTGAAGTATCACTAACGGTCTTGTCCAGTATCGACTAGTACGGTCTGGTGTCCAGTATGACTAAGTACAGTCTGATGATGTCCAGTAACTAGTACGGTCTGATGATGTCCAGTATCGACTAGTACGGTCTGGTGTCCAGTATCGACTAGTACGGTCTGGTGTCCAGTATCGACTAGTACAGTCTGATGATGTCCAGTATCGACTAGTACAGTCTGGTGTCCAGTATCGACTAGTACAGTCTGATGATGTCCAGTATCGACTAGTACGGTCTGGTGTCCAGTATCGACTAGTACGGTCTGATGGTGTCCAGTATCGACTAGTACGGTCTGGTGTCCAGTATCGACTAGTACAGTCTGATGATGTCCAGTATCGACTAGTACAGTCTGATGATGTCCAGTATCGACTAGTACGGTCTGGTGTCCAGTATCGACTAGTACAGTCTGGTGTCCAGTATCGACTAGTACGGTCTGGTGTCCAGTATCGACTAGTACAGTCTGGTGTCCAGTATCGACTAGTACGGTCTGGTGTCCAGTATCGACTAGTACGGTCTGGTGTCCAGTATCGACTAGTACAGTCTGGTGTCCAGTATCGACTAGTCTGGTGTCCAGTATCCACTAGTACGGTCTGATGATGTCCAGTATCGACTAGTACAGTCTGGTGTCCAGTATCGACTAGTACAGTCTGGTGTCCAGTATCGACTAGTACGGTCTGGTGTCCAGTATCGACTAGTACGGTCTGGTGTCCAGTATCGACTAGTACGGTCTGGTGTCCAGTATCGACTAGTACAGTCTGATGATGTCCAGTATCGACTAGTACGGTCTGATGATGTCCAGTATCGACTAGTACAGTCTGGTGTCCAGTATCGACTAGTACAGTCTGATGATGTCCAGTATCGACTAGTACAGTCTGATGATGTCCAGTATCGACTAGTACAGTCTGGTGTCCAGTATCGACTAGTACAGTCTGATGATGTCCAGTATCGACTAGTACGGTCTGATGATGTCCAGTATCGACTAGTACAGTCTGATGATGTCCAGTATCGACTAGTACAGTCTGATGATGTCCAGTATCGACTAGACAGTCTGGTGTCCAGTATCGACTAGTACAGTCTGGTGTCCAGTATCGACTAGTACGGTCTGGTGTCCAGTATCGACTAGTACAGTCTGGTGTCCAGTATCGACTAGTACAGTCTGGTGTCCAGTATCGACTAGTACAGTCTGGTGTCCAGTATCGACTAGTACAGTCTGGTGTCCAGTATCGACTAGTACAGTCTGGTGTCCAGTATCGACTAGTACGGTCTGGTGTCCAGTATCGACTAGTACGGTCTGGTGTCCAGTATCGACTAGTACAGTCTGGTGTCCAGTATCGACTAGTACGGTCTGGTGTCCAGTATCGACTAGTACGGTCTGGTGTCCAGTATCGACTAGTACAGTCTGGTGTCCAGTATCGACTAGTGTCTGGTGTCCAGTATCGACTCCAGTACAGTCTGGTGTCCAGTATCGACTAGTACAGTCTGATGTGTCCAGTATCGACTAGTACAGTCTGGTGTCCAGTATGGTGTCCAGACTAGTACAGTCTGGTGTCCAGTATCGACTAGTACGGTCTGGTGTCCAGTATCGACTAGTACGGTCTGGTGTCCAGTATGACAGTACAGTCTGGTGTCCATAAACTAGTACAGTCTGGTGTCCAGATCGACTAAACTGGTGTCCAGTATTGACTGAGTGTCCAGTATCGATAGATTGGTCTGGTGTCCAGGATTACTAGTAGGTCTGATGGTGTCCAGTACCTCACACATCCCCCTCTGATGATGTCCAGTTTAAACCGGTCTGGATGAAGTAGACACAGATCTGATTGGTGGATCGGGTCACCTCACACATCCCCCTCTGGGTTTAAACCAGGAAGAGACACAGATCTGATTGGTGGTCGGGTTCGACTAGTACAGTCTGGTGTCCAGTATGACAGAATGTCATCCATTTTCCTTTTTACAACATGTGATAAAACAGTGATTGACTGAGTGCCATTCGATAGAGGAGAATTGGTGGATCGGGTTCACCTCACACATCCCCCCCTCTGGGTTTAAACCAGGGAAGAGACACAGATCTGATTGGTGGATCGGGTTCACCTCACACATCCCCCCTCTGGGTTTAAACCAGGGAAGAGACACAGATCTGATTGGTGGATCGGGTTCACCTCACATCCCCCCCTCTGGGTTTAAACCAGGGAAGAGACACAGATCTGATTGGTGGATCGGGTTCACCTCACACATCCCCCCCTCTGGGTTTAAACCAGGGAAGAGACACAGATCTGATTGGTGGATCGGGTTCACCTCACACATCCCCCCCTCTGGGTTTAAACCAGGAAGAGACACAGATCTGATTGGTGGATCGGGTTCACCACACATCCCCCTCTGGGTTTAAACCAGGGAAGAGACACAGATCTGATTGGTGGATCGGGTTCACCTCACACATCCCCCCCCTCTGGGTTTAAACCAGGGAAGAGACACAGATCTGATTGGTGGATCGGGTTCACCTCACACATCCCCCCTCTGGGTTTAAACCAGGGAAGAGACACAGATCTGATTGGTGGATCGGGTTCACCTCACACATCCCCCCCTCTGGGTTTAAACCAGGGAAGAGACACAGATCTGATTGCTACAAGTCAGGTCTGGACCTCACACATCCCCCCTCTGGGTTTAACCAGGGAAGAGACACAGATCTGATTGAGTGGATCGGGTTCACACAGATCCCCCCTCTGGGTTTAAACCAGAGACACTCAGAGAGCAGCTCTGATTGGTGGACGGAGTCGAGGACACCAGATCCCCCTCTGGGTTTGTCAGGAAGAGACACTGATTGGTGGATCGGGTTCAGCACACTCCCCCCTCTGGGAGACGGAGGAAGAGACACAGATGAATCTCCATGTCAACAGAGACACTCAGAGAGCAGCTCTATGAGACGGAGTCGAGGACACCAGATGAATCTCCATGTCAACAGAGACACTCAGAGAGCAGCTCTATGAGACGGAGTCGAGGACACCAGATGAATCTCCATGTCAACAGAGACACGATGAGGAGCAGCTCTATGAGACGGAGTCGAGGACACCAGATGAATCTCCATGTCAACAGAGACACTCAGAGAGCAGCTCTATGAGACGGAGTCGAGGACACCAGATGAATCTCCATGTCAACAGAGACACGATGAGGAGCAGCTCTCAACAGAGACACTCAGAGAGCAGCTTTATGAGACGGAGTCGAGGACACCAGATGAGACGGAGTCGAGGACACCAGATGAATCTCCATGTCAACAGAGACACTCAGAGAGCAGCTCTATGAGACGGAGTCGAGGACACCAGATGAATCTCCATGTCAACAGAGACACTCAGAGAGCAGCTCTATGAGACGGAGTCGAGGACACCAGATGAATCTCCATGTCAACAGAGACACTCAGAGAGCAGCTTTATGAGACGGAGTCGAGGACACCAGATGAATCTCCATGTCAACAGAGACACGTTGAGGAGCAGCTCTATGAGACGGAGTCGAGGACACCAGATGAATCTCCATGTCAACAGAGACACGATGAGGAGCAGCTCTATGAGATGGAGTCGAGGACACCAGATGAATCTCCATGTCAACAGAGACACTCAGAGAGCAGCTCTATGAGACGGAGTCGAGGACACCAGATGAATCTCCATGTCAACAGAGACACTCAGAGAGCAGCTCTATGAGACGGAGTCGAGGACACCAGATGAATCTCCGCAGCCTGTATTGTCTCAGTGAAGAAGGATGTGAAAGCAGTGATGGCACGTCTTTTTCCAGAGGCATCAATCTGCTGGTGGAATCCTGTGGAGGGGGGAGGGGGATTAATGACCTCACTGGGGGGGGTGGGGGTTAATGACCTCACTGGGGGGGATTAATGACCTCACTGGGGGTTCCCAGGGATAGATACTCTGGTCAGGAACGCTGTCGGGGACGCCGGGATGGAGAACGGGATGGGATCGGGGACACGTGGGGGTGATATTCATGACCTCACTGGGGGGGGGGGATTAATGACCTCACTGGGGGGATCAATGCTGCAGAGACAGTAACTCTCTAGGAGGACTCTGAAACTGCTTAGTCTCTGTGGGAGTGGTACAGTCTGTCTCCCGGGTAACTACCGATTAGGACACAGATACAGAACGCGGCCGGCCGGAAAACTCACACATCTCAGTCTCTATGGCAATAATCTTACCCCCAGAGACGGAGGACAACTGGATGTCCCCACAGGTCTGGAAGACAGAGGACACTGAACGTCCCCACAGGTCTGGAAGACAGAGGACAACTGAACGTCTCCACAGGTCTGGAAGACGGAGGACAACTGAACGTCCCCACAGGTCTGGAAGACAGAGGACAACTGAACGTCCCCACAGGTCTGGAAGACAGAGGACAACCACAGGTCTGGAAGACAGAGGACAACTGAACGTCCCCACAGGTCTGGAAGACAGAGGACAAAAGGACGTCTGGAAGACGGAGGACAACTGAATGTCCCCACAGGTCTGGAGGACAACTGAACGTCCCCACAGGTCTGGAAGACGGAGGACAACTGAACGTCCCCACAGGTCTGGAAGACAGAGGACACTGAACGTCCCCACAGGTCTGGAAGACAGAGGACAAAAGGACGTCTGGAAGACGGAGGACAACTGAACGTCCCCACAGGTCTGGAAGACAGAGGACAACTGGATGTCCCCACAGGTCTGGAAGACAGAGGACAACTGGACGTCCCCACAGGTCTGGAAGACGGAGGACAACTGGACGTCCCCACAGGTCTGGAAGACAGAGGACAACTGGACGTCCCCACAGGTCTGGAAGACAGAGGACAACTGGACGTCCCCACAGGTCTGGAAGACAGAGGAGGACAGGTCTGGAAGACAGAGGACAACTGGACGTCCCCACAGGTCTGGAAGACAGAGGACAACTGGACGTCCCCACAGGTCTGGAAGACGGAGGACAACTGAACGTCCCCACAGGTCTGAAAGACAGAGGACAACTGGACGTCCCCACAGGTCTGGAAGACAGAGGACAACTGGACGTCCCCACAGGTCTGGAAGACAGAGGACAACTGGACGTCCCCACAGGTCTGGAAGACGGAGGACAACTGAACGTCCCCACAGGTCTGGAAGACAGAGGACAACTGGACGTCCCCACAGGTCTGGAAGACGGAGGACTACTGGACACATAAAGGACTGTAAATGAAGGCAAACCTTTGTTGTGTGTTTTGTTTCTACGATGACTGTCCCATAACAGTCCAAAACACTGAGTCACCTGGACATAGAGAAATGTCCACACGTCCATTTTGAGCTGCTTACTGGACTCTGTTCATATAAAGAAGGGAGAGGAAATGACCTCATGAGAGGAGAAAGAAGAATTCACCAGTTTGATCCCTTTAATGGTGATGTGTCTTTCCAGCCGGGAACACCTCCCAGAATGCTCTCTGTCTCTGGCTGGCACAAAAACAAAAAAAAAGGCAACTGAACACACTGCTCCTCCTCTCTCCTGAAGCATCATGGGAACTCTGGGCTTCAAGGTGTCACTTACTCTGGTCGTGGAAACAGATCCCACTGACTCAGGTCACACCGACCCACAGGCCTCATCCACCATGACTCCTTCCATCCCACCGGAGAGGGCAGCAATCCACCTTCAAAATATGTCCCCCCCCCCCCCTCCAAGTCCACCTCTGTCTCCTGTACCACACATACACTGAAGGACGACAGTAGAATATGTCCCCCCCCTCCAAGTCCACCTCTGTCTCCTGTACCACACATACACTGAAGAACAATAGCAGAATATGCCCCCCCCCTCCCCTCCAAGTCCACCTCTGTCTCCTGTACCACACATATACTGAAGGACGACAGTAGAATATGTCCCCCCCCAAGTCCACCTCTGTACCCACCTCTGTCTCCTGTACCCACATACACTGAAGGACGACAGTAGAATATGTCCCCCCTCCAAGTCCACCTCTGTCTCCTGTACCACACATACACTGAAGGACAATAGTAGAATATGAATCCACCTCTGTCTCCTGTACCACACCCTGAAGAACAATAGTAGAATATGTCCCCCCTCCAAGTCCACCTCTGTCTCCTGTACCACACATACACTGAAGAACAATAGTAGAATATGTCCCCCCCTCCAAGTCCACCTCTGTCTCCTGTACCACACATACACTGAAGGACAATAGCAGAATATGTCCCCCCCCCCAAGTCCACCTCTGTCTACTGTACCACACATACACTGAAGGACAATAGCAGAATATGTCCCCCCCCCCAAGTCCACCTCTGTCTCCTGTACCACACATACACTGAAGGACAATAGCAGAATATGTCCCCCCCCCCAAGTCCACCTCTGTCTCCTGTACCACACATACACTGAAGGACGACAGTAGAATATGTCCCCCCCCTCCAAGGAGACAGGAGGTAGGACTGATGACCTGTTGAGGACTTCAGTAATGTGGACTAGACGTTGGGACAGGAGGGAGGACTGATCACATGACCTGTTGGGGACTTCAGTAATGTGGACTAGACGTTGGGACAGGAGGGAGGACTGATCACATGACCTGTTGGGGACTTCAGTAATGTGGACTAGACGTTGGGACAGGAGGGAGGACTGATCACATGACCTGTTGGGGACTTCAGTAATGTGGACTAGACGTTGGGACAGGAGGGAGGACTGATCACATGACCTGTTGGGGACTTCAGTAATGTGGACTAGACGTTGGGACAGGAGGGAGGACTGATCACATGACCTGTTGGGGACTTCAGTAATGTGGACTAGACGTTGGGACAGGAGGGAGGACTGATCACATGACCTGTTGGGGACTTCAGTAATGTGGACTAGACGTTGGGACAGGAGGGAGGACTGATCACATGACCTGTTGTCCTCCGTCTCCTAGGACGGGAGGCAGATGACGTAACTGGTCTGAAGAACCAGAGGTTTCCTCTACCGTACCAGCTGGCGTATTGTAGCGATAGAGGCGTCAGACTTACCAGAGGAGTTACGGCCGTCGACCCCGTGCTGAGGTATCTGTACCGAGAAGGTCAGGAGGTCAGGGGCCAGCAGGGACTCAGGTTTACGGATCTCATTGAGCCAGCGACTCTGGTGAAGCTCTTTAGTGTCAGATGGACCCTGGAGCAGAGGAACCAGCTTCTCCTTCAAACCCTCTGGTGAACCTGGAGAGAAGGAGGAGGAGGAGGAGAAGGAGGAGGAGAAGAAGGAGGAGAAGTAGTAGGAGGAGGAGGAGGAGGAAGGAGAGGAGGAGAGAAGGAGGAGGAGAAGTAGTAGGAGGAGGAGGAGGAGGAGGAGGAGGAGGAGGAGGAGGAGAGGAGAGAAGGAGGAGAGGAGGAGGAGGAGAAGTAGTAGGAGGAGGAGAAGGAGGAGGAGAGGAGGAGGAGGAGGAGGAGAAGTAGTAGGAGGAGGAGAAGGAGGAGGAGGAGGAGAAGTAGTAGGAGGAGGAGGAGGAGGAGGAGGAGAGGAGGAGGAGGAGGAGGAGGAGGAGGAGAGTAGGAGGAGGAGGAGGAGAAGGAGGAGGAGTAGGAGGAGGAGAAGGAGGAGGAGGAGGAGGAGGAGAGGAGGAGGAGGAGAGGAGGAGGAGGAGGAGGAGGAGGAGGAGGAGGAGGAGGAGGAGAAGGAGGAGGAGGAGGAGGAGGAGGAGGAGGAGGAGTAGTAGAGGAGGAGGAGGAGGAGGAGAGAAGTAGTAGTAGGAGGAGAAGGAGGAGAAGGAGGAGGAGAAGAAGGAGAAGTAGTAGTAGGAGGAGAAGGAGGAGAAGGAGAAGAAGGAGAAGTAGTAGTAGGAGGAGAAGGAGGAGAAGAAGGAGAAGTAGTAGAAGAAGGAGAAGTAGTAGAAGGAGGAGGAGGAGAAGGAGGAGAAGGAGAAGGAGGAGGAGGAGGAGATGTAACTACATCGGTCTGGATCTAGAGAAAGTGAGTAGAGCAGTCCTAAAAGTGACTGATGAACTGCTCTGGGTCTGTCAGCTATAGTGGTGTTATGGAGATCTCTGTGTGGACAGGAAGCCATTCTGTTTCGGACATCAGAGAATGAGGAAAAAGCCCCGATCTCAATGACAAGAGGCCCCTCTGAGACCAGCGGTGACGACACACAGACTAAACATTTGGACCCAAGTCCAGGCAGGACTGAGTCAGCGTGTTAAAAGTGAAAGAGAAGAGTCTCGGTGTAGGGGCGGTGTGGGGGCGGTGTAGGGGCGGTGTGGGGGCGGTGTAGGGGCGGTGTAGGGGCGGTGTAGGGGGGTAAAGGCAGTAAAGTTTAACAGGGCACAGCTGCACACACCTGGGGTCCTGGCACACACTTTAACAGCTCCCACGGTCCCTCCGACGCAGGTCCCAGTGGCTCTGCTGCAGAACTTCAGCTCCACGTTCTGGACCGAGGCCTCCAGGGTCGGAGGAGGAGGAGGAGGAGACGGAGACTTCACACCTAATAAAAACAACGACTGATAATGAAGTAGGTAGCGGCCGCCGATCTGGTGAAGGTTAAAACGCTGCCGCTGCTGCTTCGTTAAAACTACGGATCGGATCTTTAATTGTTGTTGATCTCTGGACCCTTCAGGTGTTTCTGGTTACACCTGGACTGGACCCTGCTACTCTCTCACAGTACACCTGGACTGGACCCTGCTACTCTCTCACAGTACACCTGGACTGGACCCTGCTACTCTCTCACAGTACACCTGGACTGGACCCTGCTACTCTCTCACAGTACACCTGGACTGGACCTGCTACTCTCTCACAGTACACCTGGACTGGACCTGCTACTCTCTCACAGTACACCTGGACTGGACCTGCTACTCTCTCACAGTACACCTGGACTGGACCTGCTACTCTCTCACAGTACACCTGGACTGGACCTGCTACTCTCTCACAGTACACAGAGAGACTGGACCTGCTACTCTCTCACAGTACACCTGGACTGGACCTGCTACTCTCTCACAGTACACAGAGAGACTGGACCTGCTACTCTCTCACAGTACACCTGGACTGGACCTGCTACTCTCTCACAGTACACAGAGAGACTGGACCTGCTACTCTCTCACAGTACACAGAGAGACTGGACCTCACAGTACACAGAGAGACTGGACCCTGCTACTCTCTCACAGTACACAGAGAGACTGGACCTGCTACTCTCTCACAGTACACAGAGAGACTGGACCTGCTACTCTCTCACAGTACACAGAGAGACTGGACCTGCTACTCTCTCACAGTACACAGAGAGACTGGACCTGCTACTCTCTCACAGTACACAGAGAGACTGGACCCTGCTACTCTCTCACAGTACACAGAGAGACTGGACCCTGCTACTCTCACAGTCACAGAGAGACTGGACCCTGCTACAGTACACAGAGAGACTGGACCTGCTACTCTCTCACAGTACACAGAGAGACTGGACCTGCTACTCTCTCACAGTACACAGAGAGACTGGACCCTGCTACTCTCTCACAGTACACAGAGAGACTGGACCTCCTACTCTCTGGGCTGGGTTAAGGGTTCTCTCTCTCTGGGCTGGGTTAAGGGTTCTCTCTCTCTGGGCTGGGTTAAGGGTTCTCTCTCTGGGCTGGGTTCTCTCTCTCTGGGCTGGGTTAAGGGTTCTCTCTCTCTGGGCTGGGTTAAGGGTTCTCTCTGCTAATCACCGAGAGACTGGAGGGTTCCCTGCCACTCCCTCACAGTACACGCAGAGACTCCCTGCCTCCACCCATCCCTCCTGGGCTGGGTTAACATCCATGGGCTCCCTCCAGGGTTCCCTCCCTCCACCCATTCACCCCTCTCTCACATCCCTCCCTGCCTCCACCCACACAGAGAGACCCATCCACCTCTCCTCCCTCCTCCATCCATCCACCCTCCCTCCACTCCACCCCTTTCTCCCTCCCTCCCTCCCTCCACCCATCCCTCCATCCCTCCCTCCCTCCACTCCTCCTCCATCCATCCCTCCATCCCTCCCTGGCCTCCACCCATCCCTCCCTCGCTCCACCCATCCATCCCCTCCCTCCACTCCACCCCTCCTCCCTCCACCCATCCACCCCTCCCTGCCTCCATCCCTCCCTGCCTCCACCCAGTCCACCCATCCCTCCCTCCCTCCACCCATCCACCCCTCCCTCCCTCCCTCCTCCATCCATCCATCCCACCCCTCCCTCCACCCTCCTCCACCCTCTTTCTCCCTCCTCCCTCCCTCCCTCCTCCACCCATCCCTCCATCCCTCCCTCCCCTCCACTCCATCCCTCCTCCCTCCCCTCCACCCTCCCCCTCCCTCCCTCCCTCCACCCATCCCTCCCTCCCTCCACCCTCCCACCCTCCCTCCCTCCATCCATCCCTCCCTCCCTCCACTCCTCCCTCTCTCCCTCCATCCCTCCCTCTCTCCCTCCATCCATCCCTCCACCCCTCCCTCTCTCCCTCCATCCATCCCTCCACCCCTCCCTCTCTCCCTCCATCCCTCCCTCCCTCCCTCCTGTGTACATTCTTCCAGCCAGGCAGGCTGGCGCTGTCTGAGGAATCGTATAAAACTCTGACACCACCTGTTCCAATAAGGATGTATTGTTCATTCTAACTTCCCATCACAGAGACACAAGGTTTCATTTCCTACCAGCTAGTGTCCAGAGAAGAAGAGTTGTGGCCTGAATCTGACTCTAACCTGTCAGGTGTCTGAAGTAGTATTCAGTAGTACAGGAACAAGGTGATGTACTCTAACCTGCCTGGTGTCTGAAGTAGTATTCAGTAGTACAGGAACAAGGTGTTGTACTCTAACCTGCCTGGTGTCTGAAGTAGTATTCAGTAGTACAGGAACAAGGTGTTGTACTCTTAACCTGCCTGGTGTCTGAAGTAGTATGCAGTAGTACAGGAACAAGGTGATGTACTCTAACCTGTCTGGTGTCTGAAGTAGTATTCAGTAGTACAGGAACAAGGTGTTGTACTCTAACCTGCCTGGTGTCTGAAGTAGTATTCAGTAGTACAGGAACAAGGTGATGTACTCTAACCTGCCTGGTGTCTGAAGTAGTATTCAGTAGTACAGGAACAAGGTGATGTACTCTAACCTGCCTGGTGTCTGAAGTAGTATTCAGTAGTACAGGAACAAGGTGATGTACTCTAACCTGCCGGGTGTCTGAAGTACTAGTCAGTAGTACAGGAACAAGGTGTTGTACTCTAACCTGCCTGGTGTCTGAAGTAGTATTCAGTAGTACAGGAACAATACTGAGTTAAAGAAGTAGCCTGGTGTCATCCTACCAGAGGGATAATACTGAGTTAAAGAAGTAGCCTGGTGTCATCCTGCCAGACAGATAATACTGAGTTAAAGAAGTAGCCTGGTGTCATCCTGCCAGACAGATAATACTGAGTTAAAGAAGTAGCCTGGTGTCATCCTACCAGAGGGATAATACTGAGTTAAAGAAGTAGCCTGGTGTCATCCTACCAGAGGGATAATACTGAGTTAAAGAAGTAGCCTGGTGTCATCCTACCAGAGGTTATATTTAGAGGTTGGACAGGGGGTTATAGTTAGATTTAGAGGATGGACAGGGGGTTATAGTTAGATTTAGAGGATGGACAGGGGGTTATAGTTAGATTTAGAGGATGGGATTAGACAGGAGGTTATAGTTAGATTTAGAGGATGGACAGGGGGTTATAGTTAGATGTAGAGGATGGACAGGGGGTTATAGTTAGATCTGGGATGGGGACAGGGGTTATAGTTAGATTTAGAGGATGGGTTATAGTTAGATTTAGAGGATGGACAGGGGGTTCTAGTTAGATTTAGAGGATGGCAGGGGTTATAGTTAGATTTAGAGGATGGACAGGGGTTATAGTTAGATTTAGAGGATGGACTGATTTAGAGGATGGTTAGTTAGATTTAGAGGATGGACAGGTTATAGTTAGTTGGGCTGGGATAGTTAGATTTAGAGGATGGACAGGGGGTTATAGTTAGATTTAGAGGATGGACAGGGGTTATAGTTAGATTTAGAGGATGGACAGGGGTTATAGTTAGATTTAGAGGATGGACAGGGGGTTATAGTTAGATTTAGAGGATGGACAGGGGGTTATAGTTAGATTTAGAGGATGGACAGGGGCTGGTTATAGTTAGTAGGATTTAGAGGATGGACAGGGGGTTATAGTTAGATTTAGAGGATGGACAGGAGGTTATAGTTAGATTTAGGGTTATAGTTAGATTTAGAGGATGGACAGGGGGTTATAGGATTTAGAGGATCAGGAGTTATAGTTAGATTTAGAGGATGGACAGGGGGTTATAGTTAGATAGATACAGGATGGGATTTAGAGGATGGACAGGGGGTTATAGTTAGATTTAGAGGATGGACTGTTATAGTTAGGTTAGACAGGGTTATAGTTAGATTTAGAGGATGGACAGGGGGTTATAGTTAGATTTAGAGGATGGACAGGGGTTATAGTTAGATTTAGAGGATGGACAGGGGTTATAGTTAGATTTAGAGGATGGACTGCCTAGTTAGATTTAGAGGATGGACAGGGGTTATAGTTAGATTTAGAGGATGGACAGGGGTTATAGTTAGATTTAGAGGATGGACAGGGGGTTATAGTTAGATTTAGAGGATGGACTAGAGGATGGACAGGGGTTATAGTTAGATTTAGAGGATGGACAGGGGGTTATAGTTAGATTTAGAGGATGGACAGGGTTATAGTTAGATTTAGAGGATGGACAGGAGGTTATAGTTAGATTTAGAGGATGGACAGGGGGTTATAGTTAGATTTAGAGGATGGACAGGGGTTATAGTTAGATTTAGAGGATGGACAGGGGGTTATAGTTAGATTTAGAGGATGGACAGGGGGTTATAGTTAGATTTAGAGGATGGACAGGGGTTATAGTTAGATTTAGAGGATGGACAGGGGTTATAGTTAGGAGGTGGACAGGGGGTTATAGTTAGATTTAGAGGATGGACAGGGGTTATAGTTAGTTATAGTTAGATTTAGAGGATGGACAGGGGGTTATAGTTAGATTTAGAGGATGGACAGGGGTTATAGTTAGATTTAGAGGATGGACAGGGGGTTATAGTTAGATTTAGAGGATGGACAGGGGTTATAGTTAGATTTAGAGGATGGACAGGGGTTATAGTTAGATTTAGAGGATGGACAGGGGGTTATAGTTAGATTTAGAGGATGGACAGGGGGTTATAGTTAGATTTAGAGGATGGACAGGGGTTATAGTTAGATTTAGAGGATGGATGGACAGGGGTTATAGTTAGATTTAGAGGATGGACAGGGGGTTATAGTTAGATTTAGAGGATGGACAGGGGGTTATAGTTAGATTTAGAGGATGGACAGGAGGTTATAGTTAGATTTAGAGGATGGACAGGAGGTTATAGTTAGATTTAGAGGATGGACAGGGGGTTATAGTTAGATTTAGAGGATGGACAGGGGTTATAGTTAGATTTAGAGGATGGACAGGGGTTATAGTTAGATTTAGAGGATGGACAGGGGTTATAGTTAGATTTAGAGGATGGACAGGGGGTTATAGTTAGATTTAGAGGATGGACAGGGGTTATAGTTAGATTTAGAGGATGGACAGGGGGTTATAGTTAGATTTAGAGGATATAGGTTATAGTTAGATTTAGAGGATGGACAGGGGGTTATAGTTAGATTTAGAGGATGGACAGGGGGTTATAGTTAGATTTTAGAGGATGGACAGGGGGTTATAGTTAGATTTAGAGGATGGACAGGGGTTATAGTTAGATTTAGAGGATGGACAGGGGGTTATAGTTAGATTTAGAGGATGGACAGGGGTTATAGTTAGATTTAGAGGATGGACAGGAGGTTATAGTTAGATTTAGAGGATGGACAGGATGGACAGGGGGTTATAGTTAGATTTAGAGGATGGACAGGGGTTATAGTTAGATTTAGAGGATGGACAGGGGGTTATAGTTAGATTTAGAGGATGGACAGGGGGTTATAGTTAGATTTAGAGGATGGACAGGGGTTATAGTTAGAGAGGATGGACAGGGGGTTATAGTTAGATTTAGAGGATGGATGGACAGGGGGTTATAGTTAGATTTAGAGGATGGACAGGGGTTATAGTTAGATTTAGAGGATGGACAGGGGGTTATAGTTAGATTTAGAGGATGGACAGGGGTTATAGTTAGATTTAGAGGATGGACAGGGGGTTATAGTTAGATGGACAGGGGTTATAGTTAGATTTAGAGGATGGACAGGGGTTATAGTTAGATTTAGAGGATGGACAGGGGGTTATAGTTAGATTTAGAGGATGGACAGGGGGTTATAGTTAGATTTAGAGGATGGATTTAGACAGGGGGTTATAGTTAGATTTAGAGGATGGACAGGGGGTTATAGTTAGATTTAGAGGATGGACAGGGGGTTATAGTTAGATTTAGAGGATGGACAGGAGGTTATAGTTAGATTTAGAGGATGGACAGGGGGTTATAGTTAGATTTAGAGGATGGACAGGGGGTTATAGTTAGATTTAGAGGATGGACAGGGGGTTATAGTTAGATTTAGAGGATGGACAGGGGTTATAGTTAGATTTAGAGGATGGACAGGGGGTTATAGTTAGATTTAGAGGATGGACAGGGGGTTATAGTTAGATTTAGAGGATGGACAGGGGTTATAGTTAGATTTAGAGGATGGACAGGGGGTTATAGTTAGATTTAGAGGATGGACAGGGGGTTATAGTTAGATTTAGAGGATGGACATGGGGGTTATAGTTAGATTTAGAGGATGGACAGGGGGTTATAGTTAGATTTAGAGGATGGACAGGGGTTATAGTTAGATTTAGAGGATGGACAGGGGTTATAGTTAGATTTAGAGGATGGACAGGGGGGGTTATAGTTAGATTTAGAGGATGGACAGGGGGTTATAGTTAGATTTAGAGGATGGACAGGGGTTATAGTTAGATTTAGAGGATGGACAGGGGTTATAGTTAGATTTAGAGGATGGACAGGGGGTTATAGTTAGATTTAGAGGATGGACAGGGGTTATAGTTAGATTTAGAGGATGGACAGGGGGTTATAGTTAGATTTAGAGGATGGACAGGGGTTATAGTTATTTAGTGGACAGGATTTAGAGGATGGACAGGGGGTTATAGTTAGATTTAGAGGATGGACAGGGGTTATAGTTAGATTTAGAGGATGGACAGGGGGTTATAGTTAGATTTAGAGGATGGACAGGGGTTATAGTTAGATTTAGAGGATGGACAGGGGTTATAGTTAGATTTAGAGGATGGACAGGGGTTATAGTTAGATTTAGAGGATGGACAGGGGGTTATAGTTAGAGGGGGTTTAGAGATTTAGAGGATGGACAGGGGGTTATAGTTAGATTTAGAGGATGGACAGGGGGTTATAGTTAGATTTAGAGGATGGACAGGGGTTATAGTTAGATTTAGAGGATGGACAGGGGGTTATAGTTAGATTTAGAGGATGGACAGGGGTTATAGTTAGATTTAGAGGATGGACAGGGGTTATAGTTATGGAGGGGGTTATAGTTAGAGGATGGACAGGGGGTTATAGTTAGATTTAGAGGATGGACAGGGGGTTATAGTTAGATTTAGAGGATGGACAGGGGGTTATAGTTAGATTTAGAGGATGGACAGGGGGTTATAGTTAGATTTAGAGGATGGACAGGATAGAGGTTATAGTTAGATTTAGAGGATGGACAGGGGTTATAGTTAGATTTAGAGGATGGACAGGGGGTTATAGTTAGATTTAGAGGATGGACAGGGGTTATAGTTAGATTTAGAGGATGAGTTAGACAGGGGTTATAGTTAGATTTAGAGGATGGACAGGGGGTTATAGTTAGATTTAGAGGATGGACAGGGGTTATAGTTAGATTTAGAGGATGGACAGGGGGTTATAGTTAGATTTAGAGGATGGACAGGGGGTTATAGTTAGATTTAGAGGATAGTTAGATTTAGAGGATGGACAGGGGTTATAGTTAGATTTAGAGGATGGACAGGGGGTTATAGTTAGATTTAGAGGATGGACAGGGGGTTATAGTTAGATTTAGAGGATGGACAGGGGGGGATTTAGAGGATGGACAGGGGGTTATAGTTAGATTTAGAGGATGGACAGGGGTTATAGTTAGATTTAGAGGATGGACAGGGGGTTATAGTTAGATTTAGAGGATGGACAGGGGTTATAGTTAGATTTTTAGGGGAGTTAGATGGACAGGGGGTTATAGTTAGATTTAGAGGATGGACAGGGGTTATAGTTAGATTTAGAGGATGGACAGGGGGTTATAGTTAGATTTAGAGGATGGACAGGAGGTTATAGTTAGATTTAGAGGATGGACAGGGGGTTATAGTTAGATTTAGAGGATGGACAGGGGGTTATAGTTAGATTTAGAGGATGGACAGGGGGTTATAGTTAGATTTAGAGGATGGACAGGGGTTATAGTTAGATTTAGAGGATGGACAGGGGTTATAGTTAGATTTAGAGGATGGACAGGGGGTTATAGTTAGATTTAGAGGATGGACAGGGGGTTATAGTTAGATTTAGAGGATGGACAGGGGTTATAGTTAGATTTAGAGGATGGACAGGGGGTTATAGTTAGATTTAGAGGATGGACAGGGGGTTATAGTTAGATTTAGAGGATGGACAGGGGGTTATAGTTAGATTTAGAGGATGGACAGGGGTTATAGGTTATAGTTAGATTTAGAGGATGGACAGGGGGTTATAGTTAGATTTAGAGGATGGACAGGGGGTTATATGGACAGGGGGTTAGATTTAGAGGATGGACAGGGGGTTATAGTTAGATTTAGAGGATGGACAGGGGTTATAGTTAGATTTAGAGGATGGACAGGGGGTTATAGTTAGATTTAGAGGATGGACAGGGGTTATAGTTAGATTTAGAGGATGGACAGGGGGTTATAGTTAGATTTAGAGGATGGACAGGAGGTTATAGTTAGATTTAGAGGATGGACAGGGGGTTATAGTTAGATTTAGAGGATGGGTTATAGTTAGATTTAGAGGATGGACAGGGGGTTATAGTTAGATTTAGAGGATGGACAGGGGGTTATAGTTAGATTTAGAGGATGGACAGGGGGTTATAGTTAGATTTAGAGGATGGACAGGGGGTTATAGTTAGATTTAGAGGATGGACAGGGGGTTTAGTTAGATTTAGAGGATAGGGGGATTTAGATTTAGAGGATGGACAGGGGGGGTTATAGTTAGATTTAGAGGATGGACAGGGGGTTATAGTTAGATTTAGAGGATGGACAGGGGGGTTATAGTTAGATTTAGAGGATGGACAGGGGTTATAGTTAGATTTAGAGGATGGAGGGGTTATAGTTAGATTTAGAGGATGGACAGGGGGTTATAGTTAGATTTAGAGGATGGACAGGGGGTTATAGTTAGATTTAGAGGATGGACAGGGGTTATAGTTAGATTTAGAGGATGGACAGGGGTTATAGTTAGATTTAGAGGATGGACAGGGGTTATAGTTAGATTTAGAGGATGGACAGGGGGTTATAGTTAGATTTAGAGGATGGACAGGGGTTATAGTTAGATTTAGAGGATGGACAGGGGGTTATAGTTAGATTTAGAGGATGGACAGGGGGTTATAGTTAGATTTAGAGGATAGAGGTTATAGTTAGATTTAGAGGATGGACAGGGGTTATAGTTAGATTTAGAGGATGGACAGGGGTTATAGTTAGATTTAGAGGATGGACAGGAGGGGTTATAGTTAGATTTAGAGGATGGACAGGGGGTTATAGTTAGATTTAGAGGATGGACAGGGGGTTATAGGATTTAGGAGGGGTTTAGTTAGATTTAGAGGATGGACAGGGGGTTATAGTTAGATTTAGAGGATGGACAGGGGGTTATAGTTAGATTTAGAGGATGGACAGGGGTTATAGTTAGATTTAGAGGATGGACAGGGGTTATAGTTAGATTTAGAGGATGGACAGGGGTTATAGTTAGATTTAGAGGATGGACAGGGGTTATAGTTAGATTTAGAGGATGGACAGGGGTTATAGTTAGATTTAGAGGATGGACAGGGGGTTATAGTTAGATTTAGAGGATGGACAGGGGTTATAGTTAGATTTAGAGGATGGACAGGGGTTATAGTTAGATTTAGAGGATGGACAGGGGGTTATAGTTAGATTTAGAGGATGGACAGGGGGTTATAGTTAGATTTAGAGGATGGACAGGGGGTTATAGTTAGATTTAGAGGATGGACAGGGGTTATAGTTAGATTTAGAGGATGGACAGGGGGTTATAGTTAGATTTAGAGGATGGACAGGGGGTTATAGTTAGATTTAGAGGATGGATGGATTTAGAGGAGACAGGGGGTTATAGTTATGGACAGGGGGTTTAGTTAGATTTAGAGGATGGACAGGGGTTATAGTTAGATTTAGAGGATGGACAGGGGGTTATAGTTAGATTTAGAGGATGGACAGGGGTTATAGTTAGATTTAGAGGATGGACAGGGGTTATAGTTAGATTTAGAGGATGGACAGGGGGTTATAGTTAGATTTAGAGGATGGACAGGGGTTATAGTTAGATTTAGAGGATGGACAGGGGGTTATAGTTAGATTTAGAGGATGGACAGGGGTTATAGTTAGATTTAGAGGATGGACAGGGGGTTATAGTTAGATTTAGAGGATGGGATTAGACAGGGGGTTATAGTTAGATTTAGAGGATGGACAGGGGTTATAGTTAGATTTAGAGGATGGACAGGAGGTTATAGTTAGATTTAGAGGATGGACAGGGGGTTATAGTTAGATTTAGAGGATGGACAGGGGGTTATAGTTAGATTTAGAGGATGGACAGGGGGTTATAGTTAGATTTAGAGGATGGACAGGGGTTATAGTTAGATTTAGAGGATGGACAGGGGGTTATAGTTAGATTTAGAGGATGGACAGGGGTTATAGTTAGATTTAGAGGATGGACAGGGGGTTATAGTTAGATTTAGAGGATGGACAGGGGGTTATAGTTAGATTTAGAGGATGGACAGGGGGTTATAGTTAGATTTAGAGGATGGACAGGGGGTTATAGTTAGATTTAGAGGATGGACAGGGATGTTAGATTTAGAGGATGGACAGGGGTTATAGTTAGATTTAGAGGATGGACAGGGGGTTATAGTTAGATTTAGAGATGGACAGGGGTTATAGTTAGATTTAGAGGATGGACAGGGGTTATAGTTAGATTTAGAGGATGGACAGGGGGTTATAGTTAGATTTAGAGGATGGACAGGGGTTATAGTTAGATTTAGAGGATGGACAGGGGTTATAGTTAGATTTAGAGGATGGACAGGGGGTTATAGTTAGATTTAGAGGATGGACAGGGGTTATAGTTAGATTTAGAGGATGGACAGGGGTTATAGTTAGATTTAGAGGATGGACAGGGGTTATAGTTAGATTTAGAGGATGGACAGGGGGTTATAGTTAGATTTAGAGGATGGACAGGGGTTATAGTTAGATTTAGAGGATGGACAGGGGTTATAGTTAGATTTAGAGGATGGACAGGGGGTTATAGTTAGATTTAGAGGATGGACAGGGGTTATAGTTAGATTTAGAGGATGGACAGGGGGTTATAGTTAGATTTAGAGGATGGACAGGGGGTTATAGTTAGATTTAGAGGATGGACAGGGGGTTATAGTTAGATTTAGAGGATGGACAGGGGGTTATAGTTAGATTTAGAGGATGGACAGGGGGTTATAGTTAGATTTAGAGGAGGGGGTTGACCATTCAGTAACTATATCTCTCACATCCATTCAGTAACTATCTCTCACATCCATTCAGTAACTCTATCTCTCACATCCATTCAGTAACTCTATCTCTCACATCCATCTCTCACATCCATTCAGTAACTCTATCTCTCACATCCATTCAGTAACTATATCTCTCACATCCATTCAGTAACTCTATCTCTCACATCCATTCAGTAACTCTATCTCTCACATCCATTCAGTAACTCTATCTCTCACATCCATTCAGTAACTAT